>NC_029785.2:93091514-93105151 GCF_000816755.2 Arachis ipaensis
AACACTAAGGGAGTCATGGAGCTGAACCATGTTGATACAATTCTAGCCCAAAACAAGGTGTTTGCCAAGCAATTAGCAGAACTTACCAGGCAATTAGAAACAAAGCAAGTGGCTGCAATACACACACAAGATCAAGAGGAAGTAAGCATCGAAGGAGGTGATTGGGAAGAGGCCAACTATGTGGGAAACCAACAAAGGCAATCATATGATCCACATTCCAACACTTACAACCCAGGCTGGAGAAACCACCCAAACTTTGGGTGGGGAAACCAACAAACCCAACCACAAAACCACAAACCTTACAACCACAACCAACATAACAATTCCACATACCAAAACTCCAACCAAAAATCATACCAAGCCACACAAAACACTTACCCCCAATCATCATATCATGGCCAAAATAATCAACCTACCCAACTTAATCCCAACCAACAATTTCAAGATCAATTAAACCGGATAGAAGGAATGATGGCAACCATGAGCCAAGACATAACCGAATTGAAAAGCTTCAGAGATGATGTGAGAGCTACCTTAAGAAACCATGGTGAAAAACTCAAGAGGATGGAGTCTCAAGTAGGAGAGCTATCTCAACAGGCCGTCAAATCAACTGCAGTGTTCCCTAGTGACACAGAAAAGAATCCTAAAGGGGAACAAAAGAGAGTGAGATGGGAAGAATGCAAGGCCATCACTATATTGAAGGAAGTTTCAGAAGAAGAAGGAATCAGGCCCTCAGAGCAGGAGCCAGAAATCTTGAAGGAAGGAGTGGAAGAAGTTAAGCAGGAGAGCGGAACTGAGCAAGCCAAGGAACTGCAAAAAGGCATGCTGGAAATATACCAACCAAAAGCACCATTTCCTCAGAGGTTAGGAGGAGGTGAAAAAGGGAAAACCTATTCAAGGTTTTTAGAGACATTTAACTCTCTCCATGTCAATAGTCCCTTTTTTTTATTTTGTTGTGCATCTAATAAAGCATGGTTTCTTATGCATGAACTTGAATCCTCAGGACAACTGCTGAAAAAGTGCACTAAACATTGCATGTAAAATGCAATTTGCCTCTAAGTTTGGTGTGCCTGAAGGCACCCCAAAATTTTATTCAAAATGCATTCAATTTTTAGTGCACAACCAAAGATTAAGTTTGGTGTTCCTCTTTGAACACGGTTCATGAAAAGCACAAAGTTCCTCTGGATTTCGAAATTCATGACAAGTACACCATTCGCATGTTTTAATGCTTTGGTTTCAATTACTTAAGGTAGTAAATTTGTTTAGAATCAAAGAGCCAAGGTGACTATGATTTATTAGAATTAAGCACATTCATTAAGGACAACCAATATGGATTTCATGTCATCAGGAGACTTGACCAAACACTAAGTTTGGTGTCCAAATAATAAGTGTGCATACATGTAGAAGTCACGGCTATAAGCTCATAAAGACAATCATTGATTTACATGTGCAAGTACTATTCATAATTCACATGGACCGAAAAAAATGATAGCAAACTTGTTTGTTTGTGCACTATCCTTTATTTTATGTTTATTTAATTATTATTCGAAAACCCCATTACTATTTTATATCCGCCTGACTAAGATTTACAAGGTGACCATAGCTTGCTTCATACCAACAATCTCCGTGGGATTCGACCCTTACTCACGTAAGGTATTACTTGGACGACCCAGTGCACTTGCTGGTTAGTTGTGCGAAGTTGTGAACCATGGTATTGGCATCATATTTTTGGCGCCATTACCAGGGAAAGAAAGAGCGATGAATTTTACATAATTAAAGTGTAATCACGATTCCGCGCACCAAGTTTTTGGCGCCGTTGCCGGGGATTGTTCGAGTTTGGACAACTGACGGTTCATCTTGTTGCTCAGATTAGGTAATTTTCTTTTTGTTTTGTTTTCAAAAATTTTTCAAAAATCTTTCAAAAATTTTCTCATTTGTTTTCGAAAAAAAAAATGTTTTCAAAAATATATTTTTCTTTAGAATTTTTAAGAATGAATTCTAGTGTTTCATGAAGCATGTGAAGCATAGCTGGCTGTAAAGCCATGTCTAATTCTTTTGGATAGAGCATGTTAGGCTTGTCATGTCTGAATTACACTCATATTTTTATTAAAGCTTGGCTGGCTATTAAGCCATGCCTGACCCTTTGATTGGAGCTTTAAGACTAACACGGCAAGATTCCTGGAATTCATATTAAAAATTTTGGAATCCTTATTTTTATTTTTCAAAATAATTTTCGAAAAAAAAATAATAATAATAAAAATACAAAAAAATTAGAAAATCATAAAAATCAAAAATATTTTTTTGTGTTTCTTGTTTGAGTCTTGTGTCATGTTATAAGTTTGGTGTCAATTGCATGTGCATCTTGCATTTTTCGTAAATTCATGCATTCATAGTGTTCTTCATGATCTTCAAGTTGTTCTTGGTAAGTCTTCTTGTTTGATCTTTGCATTTGCATGTTTTGTGTCTTTTCTTGTTTTTCATATGCATTCTTGAATTCTTAATGCCTAAGCATTAAAGAATTCTAAGTTTGGTGTCTTGCATGTTTTCTTTGCATTAAAAATTTTTTTCAAAAAATATGTTCTTGATGTTCATCATGATCTTCATAGTGTTCTTGGTGTTCATCTTGACATTCATAGCATTTTTGCATGCATCACATGTTTTGATCTAAAATTTTCATGCATTGCATAATTTTCATGTTTTTCTCTCTCATCATAAAAATTCAAAAATCAAAAAAATTATCTTTCCCTTTTTCTCTCATCAAATTCGAAAATTTGGATTGACTTTTTCAAAAATTTTTAAAATCAAGTTGTTTCTTATGAGTCAAATCAAATTTTCAATTTGAAAATCTTATCTTTTTCAAAATCTTTTTCAAAAATCAAATCTTTTTCAAAAATCAAATCTTTTTCATTTTTCTTAGTTATTTTCGAAAATTCTAAAAATATTTTTCAAAAATTTTTTTCGTATTTTTATACCAAATTTTCGAAAATAACAATAGCAATTAATGTTTTGATTCAAAAATTTCAAGTTTGTTACTTACTTGTTAAGAAAGACTCAAACTTTGAGTTCTAGAATCATATCTTGTGATTTCTTGTGAATCAAGTCATTAATTGAGATTTTAAAAATCAAATCTTTTTCAAAAACTAATTTCAATCATATCTTTTCAAAATATCTTCTTATCATATCTTTTTCAAAAATTTGATTTCAAAATATCTTTTCTAACTTCCTAACTTCTTATCTTTCCAAAATTTGTTTCAACTAACTAACTAACTTTTTGTTTGTTTCCTAACTTTTTCAAAACTACCTAACTAACTCTCTCTCTCTAATTTTCGAAAATATCTTCCCTCTTTTTCATAAATTTCTTTTTTATTAACTAATTATTTTTATTTTTGATTTTACAATTTTTCGAAAAAAAATACTAACCTTTTTCAAAAACTATTTTCGAAAATCACTAACTCCTTTTCAAAAATTATTTTCGAAAATTCTCCCTCTCCCATCTCATTCTATTTATTTATTCATTTACTAACATCTCATCTCACAACTCTGCCCTCCTCACAGTTGTGTTTCTTTCTTTACATCACATTCTTTGTCTCCCTCTTTTCTTCCACTCACAAAGGGATCCCTATACTGTGGTATAAAGGATCCATATTATTATTATTATTTTTTCTGTGCCCTCTTCTTTGTCATATGAGCAGGAGCAAGGACAAGAATATTCTTGTTCAAGCAGATCCAGAACCGGAAAGGACTCTGAAGAGAAAACTAAGAGAAGCTAAATTACAACAATCCAGAGATAACCTTTCAGAAATTTTCGAACAGGAAGAGGAGATGGCAGCCGAAAATAATAATAATGCAAGGAGGATGCTTGGTGACTTTACTGCACCTAATTCCAATCTACATGGAAGAAGCATCTCCATTCCTGCCATTGGAGCAAACAACTTTGAGCTAAAACCTCAATTAGTTTCTCTGATGCAGCAGAACTGCAAGTTTCATGGACTTCCATCTGAAAATCCTTTTCAGTTCTTAACTGAATTCTTGCAGATATGTGATACTGTCAAGACTAATGGAGTAGATCCTGAAGTCTACAGGCTCATGCTTTTCCCTTTTAATATATTGGCTCAGAACAAAATATTGACTCAGCAAGTCAATATGATTTCTCAGAGTCTGAATGGAATGCAAGCTGCATCCAACAGTACTCAAGAGGCATCTTCTGAAGAAGAAGCTTATGATCCTGAGAACCCTGCAATAGCAGAGGTAAATTACATGGGTGAACCTTATGGAAACACCTATAATCAATCATGGAGAAATCATCCAAGTTTCTCATGGAAGGATCAAAAGCCTCAACAAGGCTTTAATAATGGTGGAAGAAACAGGTTTAGCAATGGCAAGCCTTTTCCATCATCCACTCAGCAACAGACAGAGAATTCTGAGCAGAACTCATCTAGCTTAGCAAACTTAGTCTCTGATCTATCTAAGGCCACAGTGAATTTCATGAATGAAACAAGGTCTTCCATTAGAAATCTGGAAGCACAAGTGGGCCAGCTGAGTAAAAGGATCACTGAAATCCCTCCTAGTACTCTCCCAAGCAATACAGAAGAGAATCCAAAAGGAGAGTGCAAGGCCATTAACATAAGCACCTTGGCCGAACCTGTAAGGGAAGGAGAGGACGTGAATCCCAAGGAGGAAGACCTCCTGGGACGTCCAGTGGTCAATAAGGAGCTTCCCTCTGAGGAACCAAAGGACTCTGAGGCTCATCTAGAGACCATAGAGATTCCATTGAACCTCCTTATGCCCTTCATGAGCTCTAATGAGTACTCCTCTTCTGAAGAGAATGAGGATGTTACTGAAGAGCAAACTGCCAAGTTTCTTGGTGCAATCATGAAGCTAAATGCCAAATTATTTGGCATTGATACTTGGAAAGTTGAACCTCCCTTGTTCATCAATGAACTAAGTAATCTGGATCAACTGACATTGTCTCAGAAGAGACAGGATCCTGGAAAGTTCATAATACCGTGTACTATAGGCACCATGATCTTTAAGGCTCTATGTGACCTTGGTTTAGGGATAAACCTCATGCCCCTCTCTGTAATAGAGAAACTAGGGAATCTATGGGGTGCAAGCTGTTAAAATCTCATTAGAGATGGCAGACAATTCAAGAAAACAGGCTTATGGACAAGTAAAGGACGTGTTAGTAAAGGTTGAAGGCCTTTACATCCCTGCTGATTTCATAGTCCTGGACACTGGAAAGGAAGAGGATGAATC
The DNA here is from genome assembly GCF_000816755.2 of Arachis ipaensis. Taxonomy (NCBI): domain Eukaryota; kingdom Viridiplantae; phylum Streptophyta; class Magnoliopsida; order Fabales; family Fabaceae; genus Arachis; species Arachis ipaensis. The sequence continues at coordinate 93,096,771 of NC_029785.2, forward strand.
CATCATCCTAGGAAGACCTTTCCTAGCCACAGCAAGAGCTGTGATTGATGTGGACAGAGGAGAATTGATCCTTCAATTAAATAAGGACAACCTTGTGTTTACTACTCAAGGACCTCTCTCTGCATCCATGGAGAGGAAGCAGAACAAGCTTCTCTCAAAGCAGAGTCAACCAAAGCCCCCACAGTCAAACTCTAAGTTTGGTGTTGGGAGGCCACAACCAAACTCTAAGTTTGGTGTCAAACCCCCATATCCAAACTCTAAGTTTGGTGTTGGGAGGTCTCAACAAAGCTCTGCATATTTGTGAGGCTCCATGAGAGCCCACTATCAAGCTATTGACATTAAAGAAGCGCTTGTTGGGAGGCATCCCAATGTTTATTTATCTAACTATATTTTTCTTAGTTATATGTCTTTATAGGTTCATGATCATGTGGAGTCACAAAATAAACAAAAAAATCAAAAACGGAATCTAAAACAGCAGAAGAAAAATCACACCCTGGAGGAGCATCTGTCTGGTGTTCAAACGCCAGAACAGAGCATGGTTCTGGCGCTGAACGCCCAGAATGGGCAGCATCCTGGCGCTGAACGCCCAGAACAAGCATGGTTCTGGCGTTCAACGCCAGAAATGGCACACAAAGGGGCGTTGAACGCCCAAAATGGGCACCAACCTGGCGCTGAACGCCCAGAGTTGTGTGCAAGGGCATTTTACATGCCTAAATTGGTGCAGGGATGTAAATGCCTTGACACGTCAGGATCTGTAGACCCCACAGGATCATCTCAGGATCTGTGGACCCCACAGGATCCCCACCTACCTCATCATCTCTCTTTCCATTCATGATCATCCCTTCTGTTTTCCATTTACCACTCACATCCATACACCCACTACCTTCAAAATTCAACATCCCTCTCCCACCCAATCCCACCCATATGGCCGAATACACACACAGATTCAGAGGTTGAAGAAGGACTGCTGATGCTGTTGGATTCTGACCTCCCTGCACTCAAAGTGGATTTTCTGGAGCTACAGAACTCGAAATGGCGCGCTTCCAATTGCGTTGGAAATTAGACATCCAGAGCTTTCTAGAATTGTATAATAGTCCATACTTTGGCCAATAATAGATGACGTAAACTGGCGTTCAACGCCAGCTCTCTGCCCAATTTCTGGCGTCCAGCCCCAGAAAAGGAGCCAAAACCAGAGTTGAACGCCCAAACTGGCACAAAAGCTGGCGTTCAACTCCAAGAAGGACCTCTACACGTGCAACACTCAAGCTCAGCCCAAGCACAAACCAAGTGGGCCCCGGAAGTGGATTTATACATCAATTACTTACTTCTGTAAACCCTAGTAGCTAGTTTATTATAAATAGGACCTTTTACTATTGTATTAGGCATCTTTGGATTATATTTTGATCTATTGATCACGTTTTGGGGGATGGCCTCTCGGCCATGCCTGGACCTTTCACTTATGTAATTTTAACGGTAGAGTTTCTACGCTCCATTGATTAAGGTGTGGAGCTCTACTGTTCCTCAAAGATTAATGCAAAGTACTACTGTTTTCTATTCAATTCATCTTATTTCGCTTCTAAGATATTCATTCGTACTTCAATCTGAATGTGATGAACGTGACAATCATCATTTTTCACTGAGAGGAGGGGATGTAGCCACTGACAACGGTGATGCCCTTGCATAAAGCCAGCCATGGAAAGGAGTAAGACTGATTGGATGAAGATAGCAGGAAAGCAGAGATTCAGAGGAACGAAAGCATCTCTATTCGCTTATCTAAAATTCTCACCAATGATTTACATAAGTGTTTCTATCCTTTATTTTATGTTTATTTAATTATTATTCGAAAACCCCATTACTATTTTATATCCGCCTGACTGAGATTTACAAGGTGACCATAGCTTGCTTCATACCAACAATCTCCGTGGGATTCGACCCTTACTCACGTAAGGTATTACTTGGACGACCCAGTGCACTTGCTGGTTAGTTGTGCGAAGTTGTGAACCATTGTATTGGCATCATATTTTTGGCGCCATTACCAGGGAAAGAAAGAGCGATGAATTTTACATAATTAAAGTGTAATCACGATTCCGCGCACCATGGACTTAAAATTTGAATCTTTGATTACCTTAAACTTCCCACCTAACCTATGACATCCTATACAATTTTAAAGCTAACCTAACTACCCATTTTTCTCACTTTTTCACATACTCATGCATCTTCTTTCCATTTCACAACTCATATGCATTGATTTTATTGAGCTTCACTTGCCTTAGGGCATTTTGTTCCCTTTTTATTTCTTTTCTTTTTCTCTGTTTCTTTCTTTTTCTATTTTTTTTTCTTTTTCTTTTGATGTCTACACATGTGCATTTATTTTTTTTCTCATTTTTTTCTTTTTGCTTTGCAATATTTACAAAAAACATCAATGCATAAGGTTTTACATTCATTACACATGAGCATGTACCCAATTCCCAATATTTACAACAAAAATACAAAATTACCCTTTTATTCACCCAATGTCCCAAGTTTTCCCACACTTGAATGTTACACACACTCACTAGCCTAAGCTAATCAAAGATCCAAATAAAGGACATTTATTGTTTTTCGTTTTAAGGCTTGTAATGTGCTAAATTAAGAACAAAGTGGGTTAATCGTAGGCTCAAATTTGGCTAACAATGGAAGATAAAAGGTAAGGCTATTTGGGTATGTGAGCTAAATGAAATGATTGCCTCAATCATATAAATGCATGAATACACAAAATAATGGACATAGAGAATCAAACAAATAAAAGATTGCAATCATAGAAAGAGAATAATACACACAAGAAGGAAAAATAAGTGGTTATAAGATGTAACCACACCATTAGGCTCAAATCTCACAAGCTTGTGTTCTTAGCTCAAAACATGTTCCACAATATATATACATATATATATGTATATATATATATATATACATATATATATGTATATATGTATATATATATATATATGCAAAATTAAGAAAATGCAAGTAAAATCCTAAAAAACCTAAAAAAATGAATTGCAAAAGTGTTGAGATTAGAAACTTGTCACCCAAAATCGCCGACCGGTCGGATGACCTCCCCACACTTTAAGATTGCACCGTCCTCGGTGCATTCAAAGATGAGCTAGGGGGTACGAACCGGTTGCTGTGTGTTCTTTCTTCCGCTTTCATTTTTGCTTGTGGTGCATTAATCATGAAAAATAAAAATATGTTCCACAATATATATACATATATATATGTATATATATATATATATATACATATATATATGTATATATGTATATATATATATATATGCAAAATTAAGAAAATGCAAGTAAAATCCTAAAAAACCTAAAAAAATGAATTGCAAAAGTGTTGAGATTAGAAACTTGTCACCCAAAATCGCCGACCGGTCGGATGACCTCCCCACACTTTAAGATTGCACCGTCCTCGGTGCATTCAAAGATGAGCTAGGGGGTACGAACCGGTTGCTGTGTGTTCTTTCTTCCGCTTCTATTTTTGCTTACGGTTCATCATTCATGAAAAACAAAAATATAACACCATAAGATGAGAGAACATAAAAACAAGGAAGCATACATTGTTGGGAATGAGGTACTAATCACTAGAATTGAGTGAGTGAATTAATGTGACATTTATGAAAATAAGGATGTGAGTTCTAAATTAGGCGCCTTTTTGAACACACATTAGCACATGTCACAAAAGAAGCATGCACTTCACTTATCCTAGTGTGCTTGAGATGCTTTAAGTAAACTTGTAAGGTAAAACAAGCATTAAAGAAGCATGAAGGCATTCAAGATAGAAGCATATGGATGCATATAATCATGAAATACAATGCATTGAAGTAAATGCACAACATCCAACATCAAGAGATTGCCTAATCAAAAAATAGGGTTCAAATCACATGGTGGCCAAATCATGCAATTCAAGAAGAGTTACAAGCTCGAAGGCAATTCTTATCACTTGGTATTCTTAAAAGGTAAGCATGAAAAACTCAAAACCAAGTAGCAAAATATAACCTCAACAATAGAATCCAACAAAGATTATAAACATAATGATGTTAAGATAACATCCCTTGTTAATACTCAGCAGCAATTAATGGTAAACAATAATAACAATCCAGCACTTACAATGAAAAAGAGAAAATGAAATGAAAACTCACTAAAACTAACTAATCAACTAACTAACTAAATAATTAGTTAACTAAAATAAATGGTCATCAATGGTGTTTGGAAGTGTTGGATGAGGGGTAGGAGAAGGGAAGAAGAAAGGAGAAGGAAAGAAATGGAAAGAGGAGAAGAAAAGAAGTGTAGTGAAGGAAGGACATCCGCGCGTACGCGCGCATGGCGCGTGTGCGTGGATGATGGTGCGTTGGACGTGACGCGTACGCGTACATGGCACGTCCGCGTCGATGACTTATTTTGAGAGTGACACGTACGCGTCATGTGCGCGTACGCGCGAGTTGGTTTGTCCGAAAGGCACAGTGCTAGCGCAGCTTAGGCATAACTCTCGGGTCAATGTATGGAGGAATGAAATTTTGCAATCCACGCGTACGCGTACATGGCGCCTGCGCGTGGATGGTCGAAAATGCTTGATGCACGCGTACGCACGCAGTGCGCGTACGCGTGGATGGTGCTCTATTTTTCAAAATTTTTTTTCTATGTTTTTGCACCAATCTAAGCATTCCAAACCTCCAAACAGCTACCAAAACACCATAAAACCTTACTTAACATACTAAACTACCAATTATACTCAACAAATTAAAACAAAACATGAATTTAAACTAATTACCAATATGTACAAAAAGAGAAAATGAAAGGAAGTTACCATGGTGGGGTGTCTCCCACCTAGCACTTTTGTTTATTGTCCTTAAGTTGGACTTATGGGGAGCTCCATCAAGGTGGCTTGTGCTTGAAACCATCCTTGAACATCCACCAATGCTTGCATTTCCAATGAGCTCCACTCTTCAAGTTCAATTCTCCCAAGCTTTGATGGAGTTCTTCATAGACTATGGGCTCCCAAAATTGATCCTCATGTATGTCGGGATCCCATATCTCGTTTCTACACCCATCTTTGAGTTGATCATCATTATTCCATTTGCGTGGCATAATCTCGGAATTCTTATTTAAGCAACCAAACAACATCCTAGACCCAAGCAATCTAGTTCTACACCAACTATTACAATTAAGCTTTGAACGTGTACCCATAATGAACCTAGAATGATATTTCCAACCACTAGCCATCTCCCTTTTACTCTTAAAGCCATAAATATATCTAAGTTGACCATCCGTTTCAAGCAATCCATATTCAAGGGGAATAATAAAGCTTAAGTATAAGGAATTTACCCACTTGAATGAAAGAATGGATGGTGATGGCTTAGGGAGAGGTATCTCCAATGTGCTTGTAAGCTCTACTCCCTTGTGTTCTTCTTTGATTATCTCCACCTCTTTACAAACTTCTTCCTTCTCAATCCTTTGTTCATCAATTTTATCTAACTCTTCTCCATCACTTAAATTATAAATGGGAGGAAGAGAGAAGTCTACCTCCACATTGCTTTCTATCTCATTGGGAGAAGGTTCTTCAAGTTCAAAGGATTCACCACCAATAGGCTTGGATGCATGATCTTCATCACCAAGGGAACTCAATTCTTGCTTCATTCTCTCCAAATCTTTATTCAAAAATTTTTTTGGAGGTTGTGCACTCACCTCCTCAACATCAAATTCACTCTTCTTGGAGAGGTTCTCTTCAACTCTAGGTTCCCAAGGAGGTTCTGCATCTCCTAAGTCTTCAATCACTTCTTCCTCTTCTTCAATGATCATAGGTTCCTCCAATTGCTCTAATACAAAATAACATTTCTCATTTTCCACCGGAGTTTCCAATCTCTCCTTCATGCTATGCTTTTCAATTAATTCTCCACATGTGACCATGGGAGTGCTTTGAGTGCTCAAATATTGGGAGACTAAAATGCTTACTACCTTAGTTAAGGTAGCCACAAATTCTATTGTCTCCCTTTGCATTTCTCCTTGCCCTTGAAGTATGAGGCTAAGGGTTTCATCCTTTGCAGATTGGGGTGGATAAGATGGTTCATTGTCTTAGAGAAAGGGTTCATGATAGAAAGGTGGTTCTTCTTGGTAAGGGTGTGGTGGTATATATTGAGGTGGTTCTTGGGAGTAGTGATCTTGGAATAGTGGTTCCATGTGTGGCTCATATGGTTCAAAAGGTGGTTGGTATGGTGTATGTGAATTAGGATCATATGGAGGTGTTTGGTGAAAATAGGCTTGTGAGTGTAGTTGAGGTTCATGTTGAGGGTATGATTCATAGGCATATGGTGGTGGTTCTTGAAAGTCACAAGGAGATTCACCATAGCCATTGGATTGATATGCATCATAGGATGGCTCTTCTTCATAGTGCATTGGTGGAGGTTGTTGCCAAGAGGATTGATCATATGCATATGGCTCCTCCCACCTTTGGTTGTCCCATCCATGATACACATCCTCATTGAAGCTCTCATTTCCTACAACATAGTTATAACCAAAATCATAGCCAAAGTGAGAATTCATAGTGAAAAGTGAAAATAAGAAACAAAAGCTAACAAGAAATAATGAAATAAAGTCCTAAAACTAGCAAAAACTAACAAGTAATCCAAAAATCAAGCTATTCACAATATTCACATATATACAATAACCAATAACACAACACCATTGCAACTTCCGGTAACGGCGCCATTTTGATGATTAGACTTTTGTGTGGTCTAGAATTCACAATTGAAATCTCGTTGTAAGTATAGTTTCTAAATTAACAATAGTCTTTTCATACAAAAGATTGTTTGTCACAAGTAACAAATCCCTAAATTTATAAACCGAAGTATTGAACCTCGGGTCGTTCTCCCTAGGAATTACAATGAAGTGTCTTATTATTGGTAATGAGGTATTTTGGGGTTTTTTGATAAGAAACATGAAAAGTAAATGGCAATGAAAATAAACTAACAACTAAAAAGGTCTTGGCAAAGGTTGGTGATCAAGGATCTCTATCCTAATCACTAACCACAACATGAGAATTGGCAAGGATCAACCCCACTAAGTCATCCTCTAACTAATAAAGGAAAGTCAAGTGAGCTATGTCAATCCAAGACCATAAGTCCTAGTTCTCCACCAAATCAATTAGTGAGATCTAGCGTTAATGGCTCCCAATCGTCAATCACGTAGACATTAGTAACTGAAGAGTTCCTAAGTTACCTTCCCAAGCCAAGAACATAAAATTCTACGCTAAAATCCAACCAAGCATTTTATCAAACACTTGGAAGGCATAAAAGGAAAGCATAGTAAAAAGTGCAAGGAAAGTAAATCTACACTACTCAATTGTAAGAAATTAAACAACAACAAATCAAATGAATAATAAAGGAACATGAAAACATAAATTGCATTGAAATGAAAATAGAAGAAACAAAAGTGCATGAACATAAAAGTAAAGGATTACAAGAATTAAATGCTAAACTAGAGAGAGGAAAGGTAGAAGAAGAAGAATTGCAAAAGGAAAAGTAAATCAAAGCATGAAATTAACCTAGATCTAAGAATTCCTAATCTAGATCTAACCTACTCCTAATCCTAGAGAGAAGCGAGAGCTTCTCTCTCTAGAAACTAACTAAAAGCATAATAAAACTAAAATAAAACTAAACTAATAACTAGATATCTCATCCCTCTTCAATCCTTGGGTCAAATAGCATTAGAAATGAGTTGGATTGGGCCCACAAGGCTTTAGAATTCGTTGGCCACTAATTGCTTTTAATGAATCTCGTCCAAATCGGCGCGTACACATACATTCCGCGTGCGCGCCACCTAAACATGATGCAACTATAGCAAATCTTATATCATTTTAAAGCTCCGGATGTTAGCTTTCCAACGCAACTAAAACCGCATCATTTGGACCTCTGTAGCTCAAGTTATGGTCAATTAAGTGAGAAGAGGTCGGCTTGACAGCTTTTACGATTCCTTCATTTCTTCATGAGTTCTCCATTTTTACATGCTTTTCCTTTATTCCCTTGATCCAATCTTTGCCTCCTAAATATGAAATCACTTAAAAAACATATCAAGTCATCTAATGGGATCAAGGTGAATTAAATTTAGCTATTCTAAGTCCTAAAAAGCATGTGTTCACTCTTAAGCACAATTAAAGGAGAATTTACAAAACTATGCTATTTCATTGGATAAATGTGGGTAAAAGGTTATGAAATCCCCTAAATCAAGCACAAGATAAACCCAACAAATGGGGTTTATCAACTTCTCGAGACATCAGTTCAGCCGAGGTATGGGGAGATTAGGGTCTTTGTGGTAAAGGCTAGAATCAAGGCGCAGCAATCTCTGATC
>NC_029785.2:93106336-93122403 GCF_000816755.2 Arachis ipaensis
CTAGAATCAAGGCGCAGCATTCTCTGATCCAGAAGATTCGACCTTGTCTATGGCATTTTAAGTAGGATCACCATGGGGATGAACTGCAGGAGCTTTACCCTCATTCAGACTGGATGCGCACTAAACCTAGTGTTCAGCCTAGAGGAAGATTGGTGGCCGCTCAAACCGGTGTTTATCACATACAGGCTGGTATAGAAGAAATCATTCACAGTTAGAGTAGACAGTAAGAAAGGATTGATCCAGAAGAACAAAGCATCTCTGAAGCCTTAACCATCTTCTTATCATTAGATTCACAATTACTGAGTAACGTTATCTTTATTTTACTTTTATGCGTTTAAACAACTAAACGATTTTTCTATCCTCCAAACTAAGATTTACAAGATAACCACTGTTTGATCCAAGCCGACAATCCTCAGGGGATCGACCCTGACTCACCTCAGGTATTACTTGGACGACTGATGAGAAGACTTTTGTGTGGCTTAGAATTCTCAATTGAAATCCCGTTACAATATGGTTTCTAAACCAACAATAGTCCTTTCATACAAAAATTGTGTTTGTCACAAGTAACAAACCCCTAAATTTATAAACCGAAGTATTAAACCTCGGGTCGTTCTCCCTAGAAATTGCAATAAAGTATCTTGTTATTGGTTATGAGTTATATTTGGGGTTTTTGATAAGAGGCATGAAAAGTAAATGGAAATGAAAATAAACTAACAACTAAAGAGGTCTTGGCAAGGGTTGGTGGTCAAGAATCTCTATCCTAATCACTAACCACAACATGAGAATTGGCAAGGATCAACCCCATTAAGTCATCATCTAACTAGTAGTAAAGGAAAGTCAAATGAGCTATGTCAATCCAAGTCCATAAGTCCTAGTTCTCCACCAATTCAATTAGTGAGATCTAGAGTTAATGGCTCCCAATCGTCAATCACTTGGACATTAGTAACTCAAGAGTTCCTAAGTTACCTTCCCAAGCCAAGAGCACTAAAATCTACTCTAAAATCCAACTAAACATTTCATCAAACACTTAGAAGGCATAAAGGGAAAGCATAGTAAAATTGCAAGAAATGTAAATCTACACTAAAATCCAACTAAGCATTTCATCAAACACTTAGAAGGCATAAAAGGATAGCATAGTAAAATTGCAAGGAATGTAAATCTACACTAAAATCCAACCAAGCATTTCATCAAACACTTGGAAGTCATAAAAGAAAAACATAGTAAAATAGCAAGGAAAGTAAATCTACACTACTCAATTGCAAGGAATTAAACAACAACAAATCCAATGAACAATAAAGGAACATGAATCATAAATTGCATTGAAAGAGAGATAGAAGAACAAAAGTGCATCCACATAAAAATAGAAAATTACAAGAATTAAATGCTAAACTAGAGAGAAGAGATGTAGAAGAAGAAGAATTGCAAAAGAAAAAGTGAATCAAAGTATGAAATTAACCTAGATCTAACCTACTCCTAATTCTAGAGAGAAGAGAGAGCTTCTCTCTCTAGAAACTAATTAAAACATGTGAAAACTCAAATAAAACTAAACTAATGACTAGATGTCTTATCCCTCTTCAATCCTTGGGTTAAATAGCATCAGAAATGAGTTGGATTGGGCCCACAAGGCTTTAGAATTCGCTGGCCACTAATTTGCTTTTAATGAATCACGTGCAAACCGGTGCGTGCGCGCCCCCCTAAACGTGATGCAACTATGGCATATCTAATATCATTTCGAAGCTCCAGATGTTAGCTTTCCAACGCAACTAGAACTGCATCATTTGAACCTCTGTAGCTCAAGTTATGGTTGATTGAGTGCGAAGAGGTCGGCTTGACAGCTTTTGCGATTCCTTCATTTCTTCATGAGTTCTCCACTTTTACATGCTTTTCCTTCATTCCCTTGATCCAATCTTTGCCTCCTAAACCTGAAATCACTTAACAAACATATCAAGGGATCTAATGGAATCAAGGTGAATTAAGATTAAACAATTAAGGGCCTAAAAAGCATGTTTTCACTCTTAAGCACAATTAAAGGAGAATTTATAAAACCATGCTATTTCATTGAATAAATGTGGGAAAAAGGTGATAAAATCTCCCTAAAATCAATACAAGATAAACCCTAAATATGGGGTTTATCATACCTCCCCACACTTAAATCAAGCATGTCCTCATGCTTAAACCAAGAGAAAGCAAAGGGGTATCAATATTTATTCAATGAAATCTACTAAATGCAACCTAAACTATATGCAACTATCTACATGAATACAATTTCTTGGTCAAAATAAATCAATGTCCAAGAAGCATATATGCACAAGGGCTAAAGGTATTAGCAACCATGCCAAACCACAATTGAATTGAGCTATTAAATATTTTTACAAACTTGCATGAAGAATGATGATCATAGGTGAAAACATGTAATTGATCATCAAACCCTCACTGGATGTGTTTGCACTCTATTCGCTCAAGTGTTTAGGGTTGATTCACTCAATTCTCCCCTAATCATGCTTTCCAATATTTATTTTTCTTCTAACAATCAACATTTATTTCATGCATGCATACACCTTTCATAAGGTCTTTTCATTGGTTGTAATGGGGCTAGGGTCAAGGTAGGATGCATATTTGGTCAAGTGAGTTTGAAATTTGAATCTTTGATAATCTTAGACTTCCCACCTAACCTATGACATCCTATACAATTCAAACTAACCTAACTACCCATTTTTCACTTTTTGACATACTCATGCATTTTCTTTTCAATTGATCACAACACATATGCATTGATTTTATTGAGCTTTACTTTGGGGCATTTTATCCCTTTTTTATTTCTTTTCTTTTTCTTTCTTTCCCCTTTTTTTCTATTTTTTTCTTTTATTTTCTATATTGTTTTTCTTTTTCTTTCTTTTTCTTTTGCTTTTCTCATTTTTTTCTTTCTTTTAAACTATATACAAGAACATCAATGCATAAGGTTTTACATTTTAATTAATACATGAGCATGTACCCAATTCCCAATATTTGTAACAAAAATACAAACTACCATTTTATTCAACCAATGTCCCAAGGTTCCCACACTTGAATGATACACACACACTAGCCTAAGATAATCAAAGATCCAAAGAAGGACATTTTTTTTTTTGCTTTAAGGCTTGTAATGTGCTAAAATGAAGAACAAGTGGGTTAATCGTAGGCTCAAATTGGCTAACAATGGAGAGTAAAAGGTAGGCTATTTGGGTAAGTGAGCTAATGAAATGATGGCTTCAATCATATAAATGCATGAATACACAAAATAATGGACATAGAGAATCAAACAAATCAAAGATTACAATCATAGAAAGAGAATAATTGCACACAAGAAGGAAAATAAGTGGTTATAAGATGTAACCACGCCATTAGGCTCAAATCTCACTTGCTTGTGTTCTTAGCTCAAAACATGTTCCACAATATATATAATTCAAGCAAGTTCTATGAAAATTTTTCACTCAAATCAGTTGGTGCCCTATAGATAGAAATCTTGGAAACTTCTCATTATTTTGACTAAACTTATTATGTATATATATGCAGAAATAAGAAAATGAAACTAAAAATCCTAAAAGACCTAAAAAAAATGAAATGCAAAAGTGTTGAGATTAGAAACTTGTCACCCAAATTCGCCGACCGGTCGAACGACCTCCCCACACTTAAAAGTTTGCACCGTCCTCGGTGCATTCGAAGATGAGCAAGGGGTACGGCGACTTTCCAAGTTGCTACCTTCATCTGGTAGATCAACCATTTGCTGCGTGTTCTTTCTTCCGCTTCCATTTTTGCTTGTGGTGCATTAATCCTAAAAAATAAAAATATAACACCATAAGATGAGAAAACAAAAGCAAGGAAGCATACATTGTTGGAATGAGGTAATAATTACTAGAATTGAGTGAGTGAATTAGTGTGACAGTAATGACAAATGAGTGTGTGAATTCTAAATTAGGCGCCTTTTAGAACACACACTAGCGCAAAAGGTGATGTCACAAAAGAAGCATGTACTTCACTTATCCTAGTGTGCTTGAGATGCTTTAAGTAAACTTGTAAGGTAAAACAAGCATGAAAGAAGTATGAAAGCATTCAAGCTAAAAGCATATGGATGCATATAATCATAAAACACAATGCATTAAAGTAAATGCACAACATCCAATATCAAGAATTTGCCTAATCAAAGAATAAGGTTCAAATCACATGGTGGCCAAATCATGCAATTCAAGAAGAGTTACAAGCTCGAAGGCAATTCTCATCACTTGGTATTTTTAAAAGCATGAAAAACTCAGAACCAAGTAGCAAAATATAACCTCAACAATAGAATCCAACAAAGATTATAAACATAATGATGTTAAGATAACATCCCTTTTTAATACTCAATAGCAATTAATGGTAAACAAGAATAACAATCCAACACTTATAATGAAAAAGAGAAAATGAAATGAAAACTAACTAAAACTAACTAATCAACTAACTAACTAATTAGTTAACTAACTAATTAACTAACTAACAAACTAATTAAATAACTAAAATAAATGGTTATCAATGGTGTTTGGGAGTGTTAGATGAAGTGTAGGAGAAGGGAAGAAGAAAGGAGAAGGAAAGAAATGGAAAGAGGAGAAGAAAAGAGATGTGTTGAAGGAAGGACATCCACGCGTACGCGCGCATGGTGCGTACGCGCGGATGGTGGTGCAATGGACGCGACGCGTACGCGTACATGGCACGTCCACGTCGATGGCTTATTTCGAGAGTGGTGCGTACGCGTCATGTGCGCGTATGCGCGAGTTGGTTTGTGCGAAAGGCACAATGCGCGCGCAATATTCGCACAACTCTCGGGTTTTTGGCTTGGGGGTGGAATTTCTCAATCCATGCGTACGCGTACATGGTGCGTGCACGCGGATAGGTGAAATTGCTTGATGCACGCGTACGCGCGTAGTGCACATACGCGCGCAGTGTGCGTACGCGCGGATGGTGCTCTGTTTTTCAAAATTTTTTCTATGTTTTTACACCAATCCAAGCATTCCAAACCTCTAAACAGCTACCAAAACACCTTAAAACCTTATTTAACATATTAAACTACCAAATAAACTCAAAAAATCAATCAAAATATGAAATTAAACTAATTCTACCAATATTTACAGAAAGGGAAAAATGAAAATAATTTACCATGGTGGGGTGTCTCCCACCTAGCAATTTTGTTTTTTGTCCTTAAGTTGGACTTATGGGGAGCTCCTCTCAAGGTGGCTTGTGCTTGAAGCCATCCTTGAACATCCACCAATGCTTGCATTTCCAATGAGCTCCACTCTTCAAGTTCAATTCTCCCAAGCTTTGATGGAGTTCTTCATAGACTATGGGCTCCCAAAGTTGATCCTCATGTATGTCGGGATCCCATATCTTGTTTCTACACCCATATTTAAGTTGATTATCATTATTCCATTTGGGTGGCATAATCATGGAGTTCTTGATGTGTGGAAAACGATCCAACACAAAACTCACCGGCAAGTGGACCGGGTCACATCAAGTAATAATAACTCACATGAGTGAGGTCGATCCCACAGGGATTGAAGGATTGAGCAATTTTAGTTTAGTGGTTGATTTAGTCAAGCGAATCAAATATTGGTTGAGTTGTTTGTAATTGACAGAAACTAAATTGCTTGAAATGTAAAGGGAGAGGGGTAAATTGTAGGAAATTAAAGAGCAAAGAAAGTAAATAAGCTGAATCTTAAAGAACAAGTAATTTAAATTGCAGAAACTTAGATTGCAAGAAATGTAAATGGCTGAATCTTAAAGTGCAAGAAATATAAATGACTTGAATTATAAAAGGAATTGGGAGTTGGGATTGCAGAATTTAAACGAGAACAAGTGAATTGCAATTAAATAGAAGAGTAGAAGATGAATTGAGTTGAAGTAGATCTCAAACAGAGAGGAAAAATGCTTTGAGAAGTAAACAGAAAGGGTGCTTAATTTGCAGCAAAATAAAAGATGGTTGAAGATCTCAGGGGTGGAAGAGACTAGATAACAAGTCTAGATCTCAAATCCTTCCTTGATCTAACAAGATTAATTGCAAAAGAAATAAAGAAAAGTAAATTGCAGAATTTGTAGAAGAAGAATAAGAGAAGATGCAGTAAACAGAAATGGAAATTGAATTATGCAGTAAAAGTAAACAAGAGATCTCAAGATGAGATTGAAATAGAAGTTCTTCAATTCTTCACCCAAGATCAAAAGCAAGAAAATAAAAGAGTGCTCAAGCAAGAACAAGGAAGAAGAGAGATCAATTCTCCTTCCCAATTCTCTAAGATCTAACTTTAGAATGAAAATGAAAGTTCAAAAGAAAAATTCAAAGTAAATTCTAAAAGTCTCCAAAGGTTAAAAAGTAAAGGTTCTAATTACATCAAACTAACTCCTATTTATACACTTTCTATTCTTGGATTTTGGAATTTGGATGGGCTTTTGATTTGGTGAAGAAATGAATTAAATTGGATTTTTAGTGAATTCTTGGCCCAATGTTGCACCTTCCAGGGGAAAGTTCGGCTCTTGGCAAGAGCTTTGGCCAAGAGCTTTGGTTCCCTTTTCTTCCAATGTGTTGCGCACGGTTCCTTGTGACAAGAGAACAAAGCTCTTTGCAAGAGCTTGAAAGCTCTTGGCAAGAGCTTTACTTGTCCTTGAGGTCCTTGGTTCAAGCCTTGGGTGAAGCAAAATTGGTTGTAAGTTTATGAAGAGTGCAGCGCTCCTTGTTGTTTGAGTGAGGCTCCCACTTCGATTCCTAGTGAATGCATTTTGTGGAGCCAATTTTCTTTATACCTAGCAATATAAAGTAGCGCTTAGATAAGTAGAGCAATTGAGCGCCCTTGCCTCCTTGGAGCAGCGCCTTCTTGTTATCTTTCAGGTGCAAGGTTCAAGTCTTGGGGGGTTCATTTTGGCCAATTTTGGCTTATTTTTCTTTGTGAGTAGCGCTGGTCCCCCTCCCCTTGGTCATGGGTTCAAGCCTTGGTGAGTGAATTGGCAAGCTTTTCTTCCTTAATTTTCTTTGGAGCATGCCCGAAAAAGCTCTTTGGCAAGAGCTTCAAAGCTCTTTGCCAAGAGCTTGGCTCTTGATTCCTTCTTCATGTGTTCTTGATAAAGCTCTTCGCAAGAGCTTCAAAGCTCTTTGCCAAGAGCTTGGCTCTTGATTCTTTGAAGGAAAGCTCTCCACAAGAGCTTTAAAGCTTTGTGCCCTTGTTTCTTGACTTCATCCACGCTTTTCCTTCCTTAAGCCACGCTTCTCTTCTTTGTGCCACGCTTTCTTATTTTTTTTTTCTTTTCTTCACCTACAAGTAATTAAAACAACCAATCAAAGTATCACCAAATTCACAAGATTTATAAATCATTAAAAATCAATTAAATTTAGCTTAAACCTCATGATTTAGCATCAATTAAATGGTGGTTGTTTGATTCAAAGAAACCATGCATTTCCATTCCAAATTACTTACTTAGAATGCAAGAAAGTGCATAAAATCAAATAAAAACAAAGAAAAAGGCTAGTAAAACTAGGCTAAGATGACTTGTCATCACAACACCAAACTTAAAACTTGCTTGTCCCCAAGCAAGCAGTAAAACATAAAGAAAATTACTAGAAACAGAGAAGTGTATAAGCCTTTTATTGGAAGACATTGAATACTGGTAAATGGGGTTTTTATGCATGGTATCTTAGTGATTTTTATTCTGTAGCTGAGACATCAACATCCCTTTGGATCCTTACTTGAATTATACAAAAAAAATGAGACTTGTTATTGCTTGGTCCCTGGGTTTTTTTTTTTTTTCTCTTTCTTGGCTGAGGCTTAATGCTATGTTGTAAGGCAGCTTTTTAGAATAAGCTTTCAGCCAGCATTCCCACCCCAGTTGGTTCAAGATGCTAGGTGTTGAAACACCCCTATGGGCTTACTTGCTCAAGCCTCTCCTTAGCACACACACATCACAGGCATTTAGCTTATTTTGTTCATCTCTGTTTGTTCTTTGGATTCTCCTCTTCACTTCTTTCTTTCGTCTCTTCTTGTGGAACTTTTCTGTTGTGTTCTTCCTGATTGATGGCTTCCTTCTCACTTTCCACCATGATTGCTTTGCACTCCTCCCACTTTGTAGCTTTTCCTTTGTCCCTTGGGTGATCTTGAGTGGTACTAGGGGATGTATTTGATTGCTTCTCACCCATCTCTGTAATTCGTTTAGCCATTTGTTCCATATGCCTCTCAAGATCTCTGATTGAAGCTTCTTGGTTTTTACTTGTTATGGCTTGATCTTTTCTTGATGCTTCTTGATCTTTTCTTGTTGTTTCTTGATCTTGTCTGGCCATCTCTTGATTTTTCATGAGTTTCTCCATCATTATCTCTTGGTGCTTCATCATCTTTTCCATCAATATCTCCAAATTGGAGATTCTTTGAGTGTCTTGTGATGCTTGTGGCTGGTTGTGAGATGTTGAAGGTTGATGATAGGTGTTTTGGTTAGTGATTTGGTTATTGGGTGGATAGTAGCTAGAATTTAGGTGGTTGTTTTGGGGTTTTCTATATGGATTGGGGTTAGTGTTTTGCTGGTTGTGGTTTTGGTTGTTTCTTAAGTTGTTTTGGTTTGAGTTTCTTTGCCATGGTTGCTGGTTTTGAGTGTGGTTATCTCCCCATCTTATGTTTGGATGATTCTTCCAGGATGGATTGTAGGTGTCACCATAGACTTCAGTTTGGCCGGAGCTTTGGTTGTGCACATATTGAGGTTGTTCCTGCTGCTGATTTTCTTGGTTTTCTTCATTTTGCCCCCATTTGGTTGATGATTGGCTTGTGTTGACTGCTGCAACTTGGAGACTATCAATCCTCTTGGCCATTTGATCAAATTATTGTTGAATTTACTGCTGCATCATTTTGTTTTGAGCCAGAATTAAGTCCACTCCTTCCAACTCCATCACTCCTTTCCTCTGTGATGGTTAGCGTTGTCTTTGGTGAGCAAAGAAGTACTGGTTGTTGGCCACCATGTCAATGAGATTTTGGGCTTCCTCTGCCGTTTTCATCAGTTTTAAAGAGCCTCCTGCAGAGTAATCCAAAGCCTCTTGAGATTTCAGTGTCAAGCCTTCATAGAAATTCTGCAATCTGTCCCACTCACTAAACATTCCAGGTGGGCACTTCCAAATTAGAGCTTTGTATCGTTCCCATGCCTCATACAAGGGTTCAGCATCCATTTGTGTGAATGTTTGCACTTCAGTCTTCAATCTAATAACTCTTTAAGGTGGGTAAAACTTGGCAAGGAACTTGGTTACTAGATCATCCCAATTATTGATGCTGTCTCTTGGGAAGGATTCCAACCATTGAGTGGCTTTGTCTCTAAGAGAAAATGGAAATAGCAGTAGTTTGTAACTGTCAGGGTGCACACCATTGGTTTTGACAGTGTCACAAATCCTTAAGAAGGTGGACAAGTGTTGGTTAGGGTCTTCAAGTGGTCCTCCTCCATAAGAACAGTTGTTCTGCACCAAGGTGATGAGTTGGGGCTTCAATTCAAAGTTATTTGCATCGACATTTGGGGTAAGGATGCTACTCCCACAATGCCTTGGATTAGCAAATGTATATGAAGCCAATACTCTCCTTTGAGGCTGACCATTGTCATTGGCCACTCCCACTTGTGGATTTGTTGGATTCTCCTCCATTTCTTGGTTCTCTTCTCAACCTCCAAAGTGTTTCAGGATCAAAAGGTGTGGATTCATCGCTTCTTCCTCCTGACATAAACACAGAACCAGAAACCAGAATTATACACTCTATTGCTAGAGTGAAGTTAGTGTTAGCTTAAGCAAAAATTCAAACAGTTAGTGTGCTTAGTAAAAAGAAAAAGAAAAAGTGCTTAATCTAGACCACCACCTTACTTAATCATTGTCAATCTAATTAATCCCCGACAACGGCGCCAAAAACTTGATGTGTGGAAAACGATCCAACACAAAACTCACCGGCAAGTGGACCGGGTCGCATCAAGTAATAATAACTCACATGAGTGAGGTCGATCCCACAGGGATTGAAGGATTGAGAAATTTTAGTTTAGTGGTTGATTTAGTCAAGTGAATCAAATATTGGTTGAGTTGTATGTAATTGACAGAAACTAAATTGCTTGAAATATAAAGGGAGAAGGGTAAATTGCAGGAAATTAAAGAGCAAAGAAAGTAAATAAGCTGAATCTTAAAGAACAAGTAATGTAAATTGCAGAAACTTAGATTGCAAGAAATATAAATGGCTGAATCTTAAAGTGCAAGAAATATAAATGACTTGAATTATAAAAGGAATTGGGAGTTGGGATTGCAAAATTTAAACGAGAACAAGTGAATTGCAATTAAATAGAAGAGTAGAAGATGAATTGAGTTGAAGTAGATCTCAAACAGAGAGGTAAAATGCTTTGAGAAGTAAACAGAAAGGGTGCTTAATTTGCAGCAAAATAAAAGATGGTTGAAGATCTCAGGGGTGGAAGAGACTAGATAACAAGTCTAGATCTCAAATCCTTCCTTGATCCAACAAGATTAATTGCAAAAGAAATAAAGAAAAGTAAATTGCAGAATTTGTAGAAGAAGAATAAGAGAAGATGCAGTAAACAGAAATGGAAATTGAATTATTATGCAGTAATAAACAAGAGATCTCAAGGTGAGATTGAAACAAAAGTTCTTCAATTCTTCACCCAAGATCAAAAGCAAGAAAATAAAAGAGTGCTCAAGCAAGAACAAGGAAGAAGAGAGATCAATTCTCCTTCCCAATTCTCTAAGATCTAACTTCAGAATGAAAATGAAAGTTCAAAAGAAAAATTCAAAGTAAATTCTAAAAGTCTCCAAAGGTTAAAAAGTAAAGGTTCTAATTACATCAAACTAACTCCTATTTATACACTTTCTATTCTTGGATTTTGGAATTTAGATGGGCTTTTGATTTGGTGAAGAAATGAATTAAATTGAATTTTTAGTGAATTCTTGGCCCAATGTTGCACCTTCCAGGGGAAAGTTCGGCTCTTGGCAAGAGCTTTGGCCAAGAGCTTTGGTTCCCTTTTCTTCCAATGTGTTGCGCACGGTTCCTTGTGACAAGAGAACAAAGCTCTTTGCAAGAGCTTGAAAGCTCCTGGCAAGAGCTTTACTTGTCCTTGAGGTCCTTGGTTCAAGCCTTGGGTGAAGCAAAATTGGTTGTAAGTTCATGAAGAGTGCAGCGCTCCTTGTTGTTTGAGTGAGGCTCCCACTTTGATTCCCAGGGAATGCATTTTGTGGAGCCAATTTTCTTTATGCCTAGCAATATAAAGTAGCGCTTAGTTAAGTAGAGCAATTGAGCGCCCTTGCCTCCTTGGAGCAGCGCCTTCTTGTTATCCTTCAGGTGCAAGGTTCAAGTCTTAGGGGATGCATTTTGGCCAATTTTGGCTTTTTTTTTTTTTTGTTAGTAGCGCTGCCTTAATTTTCTTTGGAGCATGCCCGAAAAAGCTCTTTGGCAAGAGCTTCAAAGCTCTTTGCCAAGAGCTTGGCTCTTGATTCCTTCTTCATGTGTTCTTGATAAAGCTCTTGGCAAGAGCTTCAAAGCTCTTTGCCAAGCTCTTGATTCTTTGAAGGAAAGCTCTCCACAAGAGCTTTAAAGTTCTTGGCAAGAGCTTTGTGCCCTTGTTTCTTGACTTCATCCACGCTTTTCCTTCCTTAAGCCACGCTTCTCTTCTTTGTGCCACGCTTTCTTATTTTTTTTCTTTTCTTCACCTACAAGTAATCAAAACAACCAATCAAAGTATCACCAAATTCACAAGGTTTATAAATCATTAAAAATCAATTAAATTTAGCTTAAACCTCATGATTTAGCATCAATTAAATGGTGGTTGTTTGATTCAAAGAAACCATGCATTTCCATTCCAAATTACTTTCTTAGAATGCAAGAAAGTGCATAAAATCAAATAAAAACAAAGAAAAAGGCTAGTAAAACTAGGCTAAGATGACTTGTCATCAGTTCTCATTTAAGAAACCAAACAACATCCTGGACCCAAGCAATCTAGTTCTACACCAACCCTTACAATGCCAACCACTAACCATCTCCCTTTTGCTTTTAAAGCCACAAATATTTCTAAGTTGACCATCCGTTTCAAGAAAACCATATTCAAGGGGTATAATAAAGCTTAAGTATAAGGAATTTACCCACTTGAATGAAAGAATGGATGGTGATGGCTTGGGGAGAGGTACTTCCAATGTCCTTGCAAGCTCCACTCCCTTATGTTCTTCCTTGATTGCCTCCACCTCTTCACAAACTTCATCAACTTCAATCCTTTGTTCATCAATTTCATCTAGCTCTTCTCCATCACTCAAATCATAAATGGGAGGAAGAGAGAAGTCTACCTCCACAT
This sequence comes from Arachis ipaensis, assembly GCF_000816755.2. Classification (NCBI taxonomy): domain Eukaryota; kingdom Viridiplantae; phylum Streptophyta; class Magnoliopsida; order Fabales; family Fabaceae; genus Arachis; species Arachis ipaensis. The sequence goes on from NC_029785.2 coordinate 93,118,682, forward strand.
TGCTTTCCATCTCATTGGGAGAAGGTTCTTCAAGTTCAAAGAATTCACCACCAAGAGGATTGGATGCATGATCTTCATCTCCAAGGAAACTCAATTCTTGCTTCATTCCTTCCAAGTCTTTATTCAACAATTGTATTAGAGGTTGTGCACATTCCTCCTCAACATCAACTTCAATCTTCTTGGAGGAGTTCTCTTCAACTCTACATTCCTAAGGAGGTTCCGCATCTCCTAAGTCTTCAACCACTTCTTCCTCTTCTTAAATGATCATAGGCTCCTCCAATTGTTCTAATACAAAGTGGCATCCCTCATCACCCACCGGAGTTTCCAATCTCTCCTTCATGCTATGTTCTTCTTTTGATCCTCCACATGTGACCATGGGAGTGCTTTGAGTTCTCAAGTATTGGGAGGCTAAAGCGCTTACTACCTTAGTTAAGGTAGCCATAATTTCTAGTGTCTCCCTTTGCATTTCTCCTTGCCCTTGAAGTATAAGGCCAAGGATTTCATCCATTGGGGATTGGAGTGGGTAAGAGAGTTCAATGTCTTGGAGAAAGGGTTCATGATAGGAAGGTGGTTCTTCTTGGTAAGGGTATGGTAGTGTATATTGAGGTGGCTCTTGGGAGTATTGATATTGAAATGGTGGTTCCATGTATGACTCATATGGTTCAAAAGGATGTTGGTATGGTGGATATGGATTAGGGTCATATGGGGGTGTTTGGTGAAAAGAGGCTTGTGAGTATGGTTGACGTTCATGTTCAGGATATGACTCATAGGCATATGGTGGTGGTTCTTGAAGGTCACAAGGAGATTTACCATAGCCATTAGATTGGTACGCATCATAGAATGGCTCTTCTTCATAGTGCATTGGTGGAGGTTATTGCCATAAAGATTGATCATATGCATGTGCCTCCTCCCACCTTTGATTGTCCCATCCTTGATACACATCTTCATTGTAGCCCTCATTTCCTACAACATAGTTAGAACCAAACTCATAGCCAAGGTGAGAATTCATGAAAGCAAGAGAAAATGAAAACAAAATCAAATAAGAAGCAAGAAAATTAAATCCTACAACTAGCAAGAACTAACAAGCAATCCAAAAATCAAGCTATTTACAATATTCACATATATACAATAAATAATAACATAACACCATTGCAATTCCCCGGCAACGGCGCCATTTTGATGAGAAGACTTTTGTGTGGCTTAGAATTCTCAAATGAAATCTCGTTGCAATATAGTTTCTAAACCAACAATAGTCCTTTCATACAAAAATTGTGTTTGTCACAAGTAACAAACCCCTAAATTTATAAACCGAAGTATTGAACCTCAAATCATTCTCCCTAGGAATTGCAATAAAGTGTCTTGTTATTGGTCATGAGTTATATTTGGGGTTTTTGATAAGAAGCATAAAAAGTAAATGGAAATAAAAATAAACTAACAACTAAAGAGGTCTTGGCAAGGGTTGGTGGTCAAGGATCTCTATCCTAATCACTAACCACAACATGAGAATTGGCAAGGATCAACCCCATTAAGTCATCCTCTAACTAGTAGTAAAGGAAAGTCAAATGAGCTATGTCAATCCAAGTCCATAAGTCCTAGTTCTCCACCAATTCAATTAGTGAGATCTAGAGTTAATGGCTCCCAATCGTCAATCACTTGGACATTAGTAACTCAAGAGTTCCTAAGTTACCTTCCCAAGCCAAGAGCACTAAAATCTACTCTAAAATCCAACTAAACATTTCATCAAACAATTAGAAGGCATAAAGGTAAAGCATAGTAAAATTACAAGGAATATAAATCTACACTAAAATCCAACTAAGCATTTTATCAAACACTTAGAAGGCATAAAAGGATAGCATAGTAAAATTGCAAGGAATGTAAATCTACAATAAAATCCAACCAAGCATTTCATCAAACACTTAGAAGTCATAAAAGGAAAACATAGTAAAATAGCAAGGAAAGTAAATCTACACTACTCAATTGCAAGGAATTAAACAACAACAAATCAAATCAACAATAAAGGAACATGAATCATAAATTGCATTGAAAGAGAGATAGAAGAACAAAAGTGCATCCACATAAAAGTAGAAAATTACAAGAATTAAATGCTAAACTAGAGAGAAGAGATGTAAAAGAAGAAGAATTTCAAAAGAAAAAGTGAATCAAAGCATGAAATTAACCTAGATCTAAGAATTCCTAATCTAGATCTAACCTACTCCTAATTCTAGAGAGAAGAGAGAGCTTCTCTCTCTAGAAACTAATTAAAGCATGTGAAAACTCAAATAAAACTAAACTAATGACTAGATGTCTCATCCCTCTTCAATCCTTGGGTTAAATAGCATCAGAAATGAGTTGGATTGGGCCCACAAGGCTTTAGAATTCGCTGGCCACTAATTTGCTTTTAATGAATCACGTGCAAACCGGCGTGTGCGCGCCCCCCTAAACGTGATGTAACTATGGCATATCTTATATCATTTCGAAGCTCCGGATGCTAGCTTTCCTACGCAACTAGAACTGCATCATTTGGACCTCTGTAGCTCAAGTTATGGTCGATTGAGTGCGAAGAGGTTGGCTTGACAGCTTTTGCGATTCCTTCATTTCTTCATGAGTTCTCCACTTTTACATGCTTTTCCTTCATTCCCTTGATCCAATATTTGCCTCCCAAACCTGAAATCACTTAACAAACATATCAAGGCATCTAATGGAATCAAGGTGAATTAAGATTAAACAATTAAGGGCCTAAAAAGTATGTTTTCACTCTTAAGCACAATTAAAGGAGAATTTACAAAACCATGCTATTTCATTGAATAAATGTGGGAAAAAGGTGATAAAATCCCCCTAAAATTAATACAAGATAAACCCTAAATATGGGGTTTATCAACGACTCAGTGCACTTTCTGGTTCAGTTGTACGGAGTGTGGGAATCCGTGCACCATATACCAAAACCAAAATCCTTAACCTTTCTCTTCCAAAATATTACTTGCATTTTTATTCGTTTTCGAGTTTTTCAGTTACCGATTCTTCGTAACTTTTAATTTTTCTCTCTCGACCATCGAACCTCACCATTTTTTATTTGATCCTCAACGATATTCCAACTCGAAAAATTCCCAAACCAGTTCGGTCCTTGCTGGTTTCATCACAGCCAAGCCATGAACTTCACAAATACATCAATATATTGCAAAAATTCAACATAAACTCAACCAAACTCAATTAATAATCAGTCACAATATCAAATCACATGTTCAATACACATTTAATCATTGAGAATTTACCGAAACCCTACCTCCGTATGAAATCAAAATACTCAAAGCTCCGAAAAAGCTTTTTGACCGAGCTGCTGAAGAGAAAAATGTTAGAAATCGATGTCTCTGCCAGGAACACCAAAGGGCCGATCTTCAAGGGGAAGGGGAGCTATGTCATTGTCAACTTTTACCAAAAAAATGATACTAACACGTAGAGAAAAAAAATACGAACACTTTTATCAAATTTGATTTTTTATTGGAGTTACAAATCGCAAGAAATCGAAATCGAAAACTCATAAGAGGGTCACAATTCTCTCTTTTCTTTTACGCTCCTTTTCTTTCTTTTTTGTACCTCAAATTCATTCGCTGATGAATGAAAGAGAAAAAAGGTGATTAAAGGCTAAATGGTGATGATTATTAATTTGGGGTGGCAAACCAATAGTAGGTGTCAGGCAAACCAATAGTAGGCGTCATGGACTCATG
>NC_029785.2:93122489-93135785 GCF_000816755.2 Arachis ipaensis
ATCATTTCTTTGTTTTATAATTCCGAAATTGCATCTATCATTATTGCCATCAAGCTCTAATTAGTTTCCAACAAAATTAATTTGCCAACTAATATAAGGTACAAACACATACTTAATTCCGTTAGCATATTTTTTTTATTTCTTTTTTTTTCCTAATTGGTTGGGTCACAATGAATGGAACTAATAAAAAAGATGATTACATTTAAAGAATGATTATTGGCTAGGTGTTGATGACAGAAAAATTTAATTCTCTATTTTAACTATCGGCAAGTATACCGGGTTGTATCAAGTAGTAAAATTCACAAGAGTGAGGTCGATCCCACAAGGATTAAAGGATTAAGCAATCAATAGTTAGTTGATTATTCTAGTTAGACTATCATAGTTGGATGATAGGTAGCACGAAACGTAAATAACTTGAGAGTAAAAGAAAGCAATAAATTACAGAAAAGTAAATAGCAAGAATATAAGGTGCAAGAAAATAAAGTGCTGAAAAATTAAAGAGCAAGAAAAGTTAAATGCAGGAAATAAAAGTGTAAGGAAATAAAATGCAAGAAAGTAAATGACGGAAATTAAAGCTAGAAAACATAAGGTATTGGAGATATTGATTCCTTTTGAATCAATAGGTCTCACTCCTTCTGAATCATATGAAGTAGATCTATGGTGGATTATCGATAATTGAGTTCCAATTCCTTGGCAATGCAATTTCTCTTAACATAATCAATTGCCAATTCCTTGATCTAATTGTTCATGAGAAGAGGTTAAGCTCAATTTCTAATCCACAAGCCACACAACCCTTAGGATCTCAATTCAAAGAGGTTATATGTCATGTACCAACTAAGAATGTGTTGATCAAAAGAGTTATGAGGGAGAAGCTTCAAATTGAATCCTATGATCCATTTTCCAAGGCTCACATAGAGATTCAAGTAGATCCAAACCCCCTTTCGGTAGTGAATGGATCTATGAAGCACAAAAGCTTTCCCTTAGCTACAACAAGCGAATTGAGAAGAAGAAGGAATTCATTAATTCATTGGGATCATAACAGAGCTCCTTTCCCAAATGAAAATCAAAGATTCATAACTAAAATTTACAATGTGGGTATGAAAGAAAATGAAAGAGAATAAGTGTGTGAAGGGAGAGTCTGAAGACCTCTCCCTCGGATCCTCCTCTTTATTCTATGAAATGAAAATTAACTATTCTAGATGCTTCTTGTAGCATTGATTGGTTAACAAGTGTGGGCTTGTTTGCATGAATTTGGAGTGGACTTTGAGTGAGAACAGTAAAGCTTCAAAGGAGTCGTTGGATTTGCATTCTGGCGATTGGGCCTGGCGCATGTTACTGAGCTTGAAAGTGGGCGCCAAGTACAAGTGGTTCAGTTCTTCTTTGAAGTAAGCATTGAAGACGCTCTTTGAGTGAACTTGGGTGCGAGCGTTAGTTCCTAGCGTTGGCACTTTCCAGGAGAGCGCTACGCTTCCTTGTGACTGTGAAGAGAGAGTGCTGGCTACACTACAAAAAAATTAGATTAAAACGGCATTAATTTTATGGCGGTTTTATAGAACAGCCATTTTTTCCATTAATTCTGGCGGTTTTAGCTTGTGCCAGAATGCTTAAGACTTTTGTGGCGGGTTTAGTCGATTCTGGCGGTTTAAAACCACCACAATCATTTTTTCTTTTTGTCTTTTTGTCTCCCGATGTATTGTTGTATTTGACTGTATGAGAGATCGAGAGGGATAATTGTGATTTCTCAATAAAAGGTGAATGACGAACTGTAATCCCTAATCCCTTGCCGCCTTTCATCTTATGCCACTGTCATTCATCTCCTCGCTTCCACTCATCCACTCGTTGCAACTCATATCGCCGCTGCAAGAAACGTTGTTGTTGTTGCCTTCAGCGAGTTTTCGATCTGGTTCTCGATCTGGCCTCAATCTGAAGGTTTGTCGCTGCCGCTTATTTCACTGCCATTGTTCATCTCCTCGCTGTCACTCATCCCCTCACTATATCAAGCAACATCGTGTCGCTACCTTCAATGAGGTTCTGGCTTCGATCCGAAGGTATCGTGGCTCATTCCCTTGCCGCCTTTATTTATCACCTCGCCGCCGCAAGCAATGCCGCTGTTGCTGCCTTTAGCGAGCCTCTGTGATTTTGTTCCGCCTTCATCTTCTTTTGATTTTTCCTTCCTCTTCATAATTTTAGATCTAGTTCATGATCTAGTAGGAAGAAACAGGGAATGCTTGTTTTTTCTCCTTATTGTGTTTTTTTACTTTGATTGATCTTTTGCGTTGTTGTTGTTGTTGACGAGGGAAGTGTAGGGCTTTCTACGACGATCTAACGAGCAAAGGTGATAATCAACCCAAAAGCGGAAGAAGTGATAACAGAGGAATCACCGTTGTGATCCTCGACGCCCTCACCAGGTTATCCTTCTTCAAATTTCAATTTCTCTCCCTTTATTTTCACGCAATTGCAAACGGAATAAAAAAATGGAAAATAAATAAATAAATGATTAAATTTCATTTGAATTTTTAGTGCATTGAGGTTAAAATGCCGTGTTTGTTAATAATGTTGAAGGTGATGAAATGATGAATTTGATTAATTTGCTAATGGTGTGGCTTGATTGAGACAAGTGTAAAGTCTGATATAAAGCTTGGTTGTATTAGTCAGTGAGTTAAACAGGTCACTGAGTAGATCAATCTGTTGGTGATGACACATTCCTTCAGTTAACAATTAATTGGATGATTTATTCTTAACTCGTATAAATTGGAAGCTACAGAATGACACACTAATAGAAGGGAAATAAAAGGGGATATTGAATTTTAGTGCAGTATGATATTCTTCTCATTGCAACTCTATTCTTATGTTCTCTAGTTCCGTAATTAAAATTTAGTGAAATGGATAAGGCTGGGGTAAGGATTATTCAATAAGGTACAACAAATTTATGATGTTTATTCCTATTTTTTATGCAGGAATTTGCCATACCTTAGCACTAAAGATATTGCAAGTATTATATCTCAGTTATCTTAACCTGTTCGAGTTGTCCTTGTAAATTCGGCATAATCTTTTGCTCTTAAGATTTTGTAAAAGGATCTTATTCTCTTTTGGTTCTGTTTGATCTGTTAACTTGACCATGGATACCCAACAACAAATTCACATACTTCTCTGATTTTTGGACACATTAAATAAGGATATGCATGCTACTGCTAAGATTATTATGATATAAGTTTGTCATCATGCTGTAGCGTATCTGTCATTCTAATCCTCTGTACAACTTTCTTTTTTGCTATCTCTAAGATGTGAAGTTTCTTCATTCTTTTAAATTCAAATGTTTCAAAAATCATAACTGGTTATTTATCGTTTCCAATTTCTTTTATTATGATGTGTGAGTTGTGGGTAAATAGATATAGTCATGGTATAGTGTACCTGTTTTAAATGTATGATTTCACCAGACAGCAAAAGGTGCAAAATTTTTTAATGCTGCTGTAGCTGCTACAGTCGATGCTCAACATCCAACAAAAGAGGGAGAAGAAAAGGTCAAGCTGTACACACACTCTTACTGTTGTCTAGATTATGCACAGGTCCATCCCTTCTTGCATTTTCTTCTATAAATCTATTTTACTGAGTGTTTGTGTTTCATATATTGAAATTCTTAGTTGAGTCTCATTGCAGATATATGATGTGGTCAGATACAGACTGCATCGCATGAAGCATAAGCTGAAAGATGAATTGGATAACAAAAGTACAGTTCAGGAATATATATGTACAACCTGTGGGAAAAGGTCTTAATAATTAATTTTAAAATCAATATTTGTCATGGTTATTCGATTTGATGTATTCCTGTAACCTAATACTCTGGAATTTGAATTACTGTAGATACAATGCTTTGATGCATTGCAGTTGATTTCATTTGAAGATGACGACTTCCATTGTGAAAGTTGTAATGGAAAACTTGAGATCAAAAGCGATAAGAGAGCTGCTCAAGATGGGGGAGATGTTGATGACAATGCAAGGCGACGTCGACGTGAAAAGTTAAAAGATATGCTTCAAAAATTGGAGGTTCTCATATTATTTATTTCTATTATTTGTTTCAAATGATGAATAATTTTTGTTTATAATTGTTATTCTCGATGAAAACTATCTCATTTGTTTGCTACTTTCTAGAAATTCTATTTTTCATCTCATGTAAACTTCAGTAGCATGAGGATATAAAAATAGACAAATTCTTTACCCTTTACGGGCATAAGGATCTCTTGAGATTATTGTGATGGAGAGAAATTATTAACTACATTAAAGTTGGGAAGATCAAGAAAGAAAAGAAACCTGGAGACAGAACCCCCCTATTTTCATTCTCCTTTGATGTTCTGGCCCTAATTAGGAGAGGATAAAAGGATAAAAGTAAATTCCTAAATGTTCTCATTGTTACTGAACCAGCATTTAATTTTCATGTGATGATTGTTGTACTTTATGTGAAAATGCAGTTTTTTGGTGCTCTGGATCGATATATCAACATTATGAATAATTTTTTTATTTTATTTTATTTTATTTTATTTTATTTTGGAATTAATGTGACGGAGATCGCTTGTGAGCTGGCTCAACCAATCTATTATGAATAATCTATTTTATTTTATTTATGTAAGTTCACATGTTTCTAGTAATTTAGATTTTAACATTTTAACTAAACTAATCTCCTCTTCTCTGCGCTTTCTGTGCCAAGCTATATTTTCACATCTTATTAATATTAGTTGCTTTCAATTCAATCATCTCTGGAGATTAGTTTATTTAGTCATCGATCAAACTAAATCAGCAAGCAAACATGAAGAAAGCTCCACCACACATTTCCTTCTTCCTATTACTCTTATCTGCCTTTTACTTTTACTCTTGGACTTTTGGACAGGCTTTGTCACAAGATGAAGGTAATTAAGCCCATAAATTCTTGCTAAGTAATGTTAAAGAAGCAGTTTTTTTAGGTTAATATTAATTAATTTTTTTAAATTATTTTACCATATATTTAGTAGCAATACATCAAAAGTAGAAGTGTCCTGACTTGTCAATGCCCATTTGTTTTTTATGATTCCAGAATGAAGAGGATCCTAAAGAAGATCCACGGTTGGAACTCTCGAGGAACGAATGGTTTGAAGACAAGGAGTGTCTTGATATTTAATATTTTATTTGTATTTAATACTTTATTTAGAATTAAAAAATGTTATATTTAATATTTTATTTGTATTGGAATTATTACTTTTGATTTTCAATACTAAAAGATTATATATTATATTAATATTTTGTTTATGAGTTATAATATTTTATTTATGAATTATGATTTTTTGTTATTGTGAAATTTTAATCACAAAATTATTTATTTAACGCGATAAAAATGACAGTAAAAATTATTTTTTTAAACGATAAAAAATGTCACTGTCAGGATAAAATGACGGTTCAAAAATACCATTTTAACCAATTAAAATGCTACTGTCAGGGTAAAAATGGCGGTTCAAAAATGCCATTTTAACCAATCAAAACGTCACTCTGTCAGGGTAATAATGGCGGTTCAAACCGCCATTTTAATCTATCCAAAAACCGCCATTTTAACCCTGGAAATAATGGCGGTTCAAACTGCCGTTTTAACCAACCAAAACGCCACTTTGTCAGGGTAATAATGGCGGTTCAAACCGCCATTTTAACCTATCCAAAAACCGCCATTTTAACCTTGGAAATAACGGCGGTTTGAACCGCCGTTTTAACCTATTCAAAAACCGCCATTTTAACCCAGGGAATTGTGGCGGTTTTCAGAAAACCGCCGTAATAACCAGAATGGCGCCCAGAATTACGTCGCTTTACGAAACCGCCATTATTGGTAATAATGGCGGTTCAAACCGCCGTAAATACCTAAAAAAACCGCCGCTTTTACCAGAATTTTTTGTAGTGCTATTTGTTCCTCTTGGAATGGCATCGAAGGCGCTCTTTGAGTGAGCGCCCAGGAGAGCATCTAAGTAAGCGCTGTCATTGCTCCCATGAGTGGTGTCGAAGGCGCTCTTTGAGTGAGCGCCCAGGGGAGCGTGGGTGAAGGGATCATGGTGGGGTGTGTGTGTGAGGAAGTGGCGCTCTCCAGCAAGCTTGCTGGAGAGCACTGGGGAGAGCGTGGGTCTTGACAAGGTTGATGCTTGTGACAAGGGTGAGGTGGTGGTGTTGAGGTTTTGATGGTGTCAAGGTAGGTGTATGGTGTGGTTTGATGACAAGGGTAGTGCTTGACAATGTTGTGGCGCTCTTGGGCAAGCTTGAGAGCAAGTGCCCATGGAGAACATGGAATGAGGGCTGGTGGGTGCTTGCTTTGTTGCTTCATGCTCGGTGTTTTTGGGGCTTTAAAGATGCCAATTATTTGTACCCTAATTTCATACCCACCATATACTATTATACATTATTGGAAAGCTCTGAATGTCAGCTTTCTAACACAGCTAGAAGCATATCATTTGGACCTATACAGCTCAAGTTATGCTCTTTGGAAGATGGCAAGGTCATGCTGTCAGGATCGCTGGCGCTCTTGGGGGGAGTTGCTCGAGAGCGCCAGTGAGAGTGCCAGGGCTGCTTCACGTCCCATTTCAACACCAGTTTTTGAGGCTCTAATTGAATGTCCACCCCTATACTATTATATATGGTTGGAAATCTCTAAACATCAGCTTACCAACGCAACTAGAAGCACCTCATTTGGACACTTACAGCCAAAGTTATGCTCTTTGGAAGAGGGTAAGGTCATGCTGTCTGGATGCTAGCGCTGGCTAGTGAGCATGGACAAGAGCGCCAGTAAGAATGCTAGGCCTGCTTCCAGGGTCCATTTTAACGCCAGATTTGGAACCTCAAATTAGATATCCACCCCCATACTATTATATATCGTTGGAAAGCTCTGAATGTCTACTTTTCATTACAACCAGAAGCGCCTCAATCAGAGTGCTACAACCCAAGTTATTCTTCATTGAAGAAGGCAGGGTAATGCTGATTTGGGTGCTGGCGCTTTTGGCACAAGAGCTTGCCAGAGAGCGTGGGAGTGAGCGCTGAGGCCTCCAACACAAGCACCACTTTCATAGCCAAATTACCTCAATCATTTATCATTCTTGTTTTGTGCTTTTTACTTCCTTTTTTCATCATTTTCTACAAAATAAATAAAATCAAAGAGATGAAAGTAATATATGACTTAAGCACAAAAATATTCAATAATTAAGCATGATTAATTAAATTTTGATATGAAAAAGCATAGAAAAACATAACATGATGTGCAGTCATCAGGTGTCTTGGCTTAGTTAATCATGGGTTGGGTGTCATGTTTCGGAGTTGTTGATTCATCGGTTCAAGTTATAAATATTTCAAACGGATATTATGAAAACTGAATATATTAAAACATAAGAAATAATATATAGGGTTAAATATATATGAGTTACTAATATAAATAACATTAGTAACTTGAGGATGAAAGATATTTGATGAAGCATTAGCAACTCTAAGCTCATCAAGAAATACCAATAATTACTTATATCGGAAAAAGTCAAACTTGATAATAATAACAATATTATTATCTAGGTTCTATTATAATTAGAGCAAGTAAAATAAATAAATAAATGACATAATAATAAAATTATATTACCATTTATTTTACTTCTGGGTTCAAAGTCGACTTGTCAAAATAAAACTAATCGCTTTAAAATATTATTTTAAGAAAAACACGCGTTAGTACAAAAATTAGAGTTGTTACAACTGACACTTGCATCCCTCCCATTTGTCTAGTCAATGTTGCCAATTGCTGAGAGTTGAGTTGTATTTGTTGGGTCATGAGCTTGTTTTGTGCCATGATATCATCCAGGGTGTCAAGCTCCATCACTCCTCTCTTCATGTTCATATTCCTCTTTGATGAGTAGAACTATTGATTGTTGACCACAATATCTATACGGTCCATTGCTTCCTCAGGAGTCTTCATATGGACTGAGCTCCCTGCTAAGTTATCTAGTGCATTCCTTGATGATTGAGTGATGCCTTCATAGAAGATTTGGAGTTGAACCCAATCTGTGAACATGTTTGGTAGGCATTTCTTTAACAATCATATAAATCTTTCCCATGCCTTGTAGAGTGATTCTCCATCCAATTGCTTAAATGTTTGAACCTCAGTTCTAAGCTTGATGATCCTTTGAGGGGGAAAGAACTTAGTCAAGAACTTATTGACTAAATTCTCCCAAGTTGCAATGCTCTCCTTGGAGAAAGTCTCTAGCCATTGAGATTCTCTATCTCTAAGGGAGAAGGGAAATAAGAGTAGTCTGTAATCATCTTGTAGTACTCCATTTGTCTTAATTGAGTCACAGATTTTGAGAAATGTGAATATTGATTAGGATCTTCTTAAGCACCTCTTCCGAATTGACAGTTTTGTTGCACTAGGGTGACCAGTTGAGGCTTGAGCTCAAAATTGTTGGCATGTACATTGGGAGTTAGAATGCTACTCCAACATTTATCAGGATTAGGATTAGTGTATGAACCCAATGTCCTTATAATTGGTGGGGTATTAGCATTATTGTTGCCAACTTCAAAATTGTGATCCTGATTAAACTTCGCAGCCATGCTATGTCCTAAATCTTCTCCTTCAAATTCCTCAAGGACTGCTTTATCTCTTGCTTCTTTTCTCAATCTTCGAAGAGTTTTCTCAATATCTAGATCGTAGGATGTTGACTCACCTCTACAACCTCGCATATACACAATCAACCAAAAGAACAAGGTAGAAAAGATCACCCTATCACAGAGTGTAGTTAGAGTTAAGTGATGCAAAGTATCAAATAGTTAGTATGCTAAAATTAAAATGAATATATACAATGAACAGGTGAATGGCATCAAATGTAAGAGTAAAATAAGTAAACCAAAATTAGGCTAAGTAACAAAAATAAAAGAAAAACGTTTAATCTAGGTAGCCAACTAACTTAGTCATTGTCAATCTTAATCAATCTCCGGCAACAGTGCCAAAAACTTGATACGGATTTGATTATCAATATCCACCGACAAATGCACCAGGTTGTAATCAAGTAATAACTCACTATGAGTGAGGTCGATCCCACGAGGATTGATAGATTAAGAAATTCTAATTAATTGGCTATTCTAGTTAAACTAGCAAATTGATGAGGTTTGTTCAAATCTTGGATAACTTGATAATGAAGTAAATTGCTAAAAGGTAAAGAGCAGGAAAATAAATGACTGAAAGTAAAGAGCGGGAATGTAAATAACTGGAAATTGAAAGTGCATAAACTCAAATTGCAATAATGTAAATGCAGAAGAATAAATGGCGAGAAAATTAAAGTGCTGAAATGTAAAGGAAATTAGAGACAAAGAGCAGTAAAGAGAAGCTAGTGATTCGGAAGGAAAATTGAAGCAAGTAACTAGAATGAGAAATTAATAGTGAAGAAATGACATGGGGTGAAATCATTAGAGATTGGAGATGTTGATTCTTCCAAAATCAATGATTCTCAACTTCTTCTTAATCATGTAAGGTAGATCCATGGCAGATCTTAAGTAGTTGAATTCCAATCTCTTGGTAATTCAATTTCTCTTAACATAGTCAATTGCCAATCTCTTGATCTATTACTCATGAGAAGAGGTAAAGAAAAATTGCTAATCCCAAGCCACACAATCCTCAAGATCTTAATTCAAAGTGATTACACGTCACATATCAAGCTCTGAATTATCAACTAAGAGAATTGTGAGAGTTGAGTCTTAAAATGAATTTTATAAATCCTTTTTTAAGCTCATAATAGAATTCGAATAGATCTAATTCCTCTCTCAATAGAATTAGGTCTTTGAAGAACAAAGACTCTCTCGCTCTTAGATGAACAAGACTTGAATTGAGAAGAAGAGTAATAACATCAATTCATTGGAAACTGGTGCACGAAATTGTGATATCAGGCAACGGCATCAAAAACTATGTACGCACGTCTTAATAAATTGTTTTTCATTCACAACTTCGATACAACTAACCAGCAAGTGCACTGGGTCGTCCAAGTAATAAACCTTACGTGAGTAAGGGTCGATCCCACGGAGATTGTTGGTATGAAGCAAGCTATGGTCACCTTGTAAATCTCAGTCAGGCGGATATAAAATAGTTATGGAGTTTTTGAAAATTAATAATAAATAGATAGAAAATAAGGATAGAAACACTTATGTATATCATTGGTGAGAATTTCAGATAAGTGTATAGAGATGCTTTCGTTCCTCTGAACCTCTGCTTTCCTGCTGTCTTCATCCAATCAGTTTTACTCTTTTCCATGGCTGGCTTTATGTAAGGACATCACCGTTGTCAATGGCTACTTTTAATCCTCTCTGGAAAATGGTCCGATGCACTGTCACTGCATGGCTAATCGTCTGGAGGCATCACCCTTGTCAATGGCTGCATCCTATCCTCTTGTGAAAATGGTCCAAATGCTCTGTCACAGCACGGCTAATCATCTGAGGTTTTCGATCATACTGGAATAGGATTCACCCTCCTTTTGCGTCTGTCACTACGCCCAGCACTCGCGAGTTTGAAGTTCGTCACAGTCATTCAATCCCAGAGTCCTACTCGAAATACCACAGACAAGGTTTAGACTTTCTGGACTCTCATGAATGCTGCCATCAACCTAGCTTATACCACGAAGATTCTAATTAAGAGATCCAAGAGATAATCATTCAATCTAAGGTAGAACGGAAGTGGTTGTCAGGCACGCGTTCATAGGGAATGATGATGATTGTCACGTTTGATGCATAAATCCACTTCTGGGGCCCACTTGGTGTGTGCTTGGGCTGAGCTTGAATGTTACACGTGCAGAGGTCATTCTTGGAGTTGAACGCCAGTTTGTAACGTGTTTCTGGCGTTCAACTCTGGTTTGTGACGTGTTTCTTGCGTTTAACTCCAGACAGTAGCATAGAACTGGCGTTCAACGCCCTTTTACGTCATCTAAACTCGGCCAAAGTATAAACTATTATATATTACTAGAAAGCCCTGGATGTCTACTTTCCAACGCAATTAGAAGCGTGCCATTTTGAGTTCTGTAGCTCCAGAAAATCTACTTTGAGTGCAGGGAGGTCAGAATCCAACAGCATCAGCAGTCCTTCTTCAATCTCTGAATCTGATTTTTGCTCAAGTCCCTCAATTTCAGCCAGAAAATACCTGAAATCATAGAAAAACACACAAACTCATAGTAAAGTCCAGAAATGTGAATTTAACATAAAAACTAATGAAAACATCCCTAAAAGTAACTAGATTCTACTAAAAACATACTAAAAACAATGCCAAAAAGCGTATAAATTATTCGCTCATCACAACACCAAACTTAAATTGTTGCTTGTCCCCAAACAACTGAAAATCAAATAGGATAAAAAGAAGAGAATATACTATAAATTCCAAACTATCAATGAAACATAGCTCCAATCAAATGAGTGGGACTTATAGCTTTTTGACTCTTGAATAGTTTTGGCATCTCACTTTATCCATTGAGGTTCAGAATGATTTGCATCTATAGGAACTCAGAGTTCAGATAGTGTTATTGATTCTCCTAGTTCAGTATGATGATTCTTGAACACAGCTATTTTATGAGTCTTGGCTGTGGCCCTAACCACTTTGTTTTCCAGTATTACCACCGGATACATAAATGCCACAGACACATAATTGGGTGAACCTTTTCAGATTGTGACTCAGCTTTGCTAAAGTCCCCAATTAGAGGTGTCCAGGGTTCTTAAGCACACTCTGTTTTTGCTTTAGACCTTGACTTTAACCGCTCAGTCTCAAGTTTTCACTTGACACCTTCACGCCACAAGCACATGGTTAGGGACAGCTTGGTTTAGCCGCTTAGGCCAGGATTTTATTCCTTTAGGCCCTCCTATCCACTGATGCTCAAAGCCTTGGGATCCTTTTTATTTACCCTTGCCTTTTCGTTTTAAGGGTTATTGGCTTTTTGCTCTTGCCTCTTGGTATTAAGAGCTTTTGGCTTTTTCTGCTTGCTTTTTCTCTTTTTTTTTTTGCCTATATTTTTTTTTCTGCAAGCTTTGTTCTTTGCTGCTTTTTCTTGCTTCAAGAATCATTTTTATGATTTTTCAGATTATCAAATAACATGTCTCCTTATCATCATTCTTTCAAGAGCCAACATATTTAACATTCTTAAACAACAACTTCAAAAGACATATGCACTGTTCATGCATTCATTCAGAAAACAAGAAGCATTGTCACCACATCAATATAATTAAACTAAGTTCAAAGATAAATTCGAAACTCGTGTACTTCTTGTTCTTTTGAATTAAAACAGTTTTCATTTAAGAGAGGTGATGGATTCATAGGACATTCATAACTTTAAGACAAAGTTACTAAATACTAATGATCATGTAATGAAGACACAAACATGGATAAGCACTTAACATAGAGAAAACGAAAAACAGAGAATGTAAGAACAAGGAATGAGTCCACCTTAGTGATGGTGGCGTTTCCTTCTTGAAGAACCAATGATGTCCTTGAGCTCTTCTATGTCTCTTCCTTGTCTTTGTTGTTCCTCCCTCATTGCTTTTTGATCTTCTCTTATTTCATGAAGGATGATGGAGTGCTCTTGATGTTCCACCCTTAATTGTCCCATGTTGGAACTTAATTCTCCTAGGGAGGTTTTGATTTGCTCCCAATAGTTTTGTGGAGAAAAATGCATTTGAGGCATCTCCGGGATCTCATGGTGATGAGCTTTATGCGTCTCTTGAGATCCATGAATGGGCTCTCTTGCTTGCTTCATCCTTTTCTTAGTGATGGGCTTCTCTTCCTCAATGGGAATGTCTCCTTCTATGAAAGCTCCAGCTCTACTTCCTCTCCAATCATGATGCTATGTATCATGATGGCCTGATCCACAGTAACTTCAGATCGGTTGCTAGTGGGGATGATGGAGCGTTGGATGAATTCCAACCATCCTCTAGCCACAGGCTTGAGGTCCAGTCTTCTTAATTGAACCGGCTTTCCTTTGGAGTCAATCTTCCATTGAGCTCCTTCCACACATATGTCCATGAGGACTTGGTCCAACCTTTGATTAAAGTTTACCCTTCTAGTGTAGGGGCGTGCATCTCCTTGCATCATAGGCAAGTTAAACGCCAACCTCACATTTTCCGGACTAAAATCTAAGTATTTCTCCCGAACCATTGTAATATAATTCTTTGGGTTTGGGTTCTTACTTTGATCATGGTTCCTAGTGATCCATGCATTGGCATAGAACTCTTGAACCATTAGGATGCCGACTTGTTGGATGGGGTTTGTTAGAACTTCCCAACCTCTTCTTTGGATTTCAT
>NC_029785.2:93135856-93140627 GCF_000816755.2 Arachis ipaensis
GAGAGGGTTGTGTTGTGTGAAAATGAAGAAGAATGGAGGGCTTTATATAGGGAAGGGAGGGATTGAAGTGATTGGTGAAGAGTTTTGGGAAGAGTGTTTATGGAATTGTGTGAAAGAGGGGTGAGAAGAAGTGAGCGGAGGTAGGTGGGGATCCTGTGGGGTCCACAGATCCTGAGGTGATCCTATGGGGTCCACAGATGCTGAGGTGTTCAAGAATTTACAACCTTGGACCAAATTAGGCATGCAAAATGCCCTTGCACACAACTCTGGGCATTCAGCGCCAGATTGGTGCTTGTTCTGGGCGTTGAACGTCTATTTGTTGCCCATTTTTGGTGTTGAACGCCAGAACCATGCTTGTTCTGGGCGTTCAGCGCCAGCTCTTCTCCAGGGTGCAATTCTGGCGTTCAAACGCCCAGATGCTGCCCATTTTGGGCGTTCAGCGCCAGAACCATGCTCTGTTCTGGTGTTGAACGCCAGTAAGGTCTTCCTCCAGGGTGTGATTTTTCTTCTGCTATTTTTGATTCCGTTTTCAATTTTTATATTTATTTTGTGACTCCACATGATCATGAACCTAATAAAACATGAAAGAACAAGAAAAATAAAATTAGATAAATAAAAATTGGGTTGCCTCCCAACAAGCGCTTCTTTAATGTCAATAGCTTGACAGTGGGCTCTCATGGAGCCTCATAGATGTTCAGAGCATTGTTGAGACTTCCCAACACCAAACTTAGAGTTTGGATATGGGAGTTCAACACCAAACTTAGAGTTTGACTGTGAGGGCTCTGGTTGACTCTGTTTTGAGAGAAGCTTACTGTGCCTCTTTTCCATGTTTACAGAAGGGTAACCTTGAGTTGTAAACACAAGGGAGTCCTCATTCAATTGAAGGACTAATTCACCTCTGTCAACATTAATCACAGCTCTTGCTGTGGCTAGGAAAGATCTTCCAAGGATGATGGATTCATCCTCATCCTTCCCAGTATCAAGGATTATGAAATCAGCAGGGATGTAAAGGCCTTCAACCTTTACTAACACGTCCTCTACTTGTCCATAAGCCTGTTTTCTTGAATTGTCTGCCATCTCTAATGAGATTTTAGCAGCTTGCACCTCAAAGATTCCCAGCTTCCCCATTACTGAGAAGGGTATGAGGTTTATCCCTGAACCAAGGTCACTGATGAGCGGATAATTTATACGCTTTTTGGCATTATTTTTAGTATGTTTTTAGTAGGATCTAGCTACTTTTAGGGATGTTTTCATTAGTTCTTATGTTAAATTCATATTTCTGGACTTTACTATGAGTTTGTGTGTTTTTCTGTGATTTTAGGTATTTTCTGGCTGAAATTGAGGGACTTGAGCAGAAATCAGAATCAGAGGTTGAAGAAGGACTGCTGATGCTGTTGGATTCTGACCTCTCTGCACTCAAAGTGGATTTTCTAGAGCTACAGAACTCAACATGGCGCGCTTCCAATTGTGTTGGAACGTAGACATCCAGAGCTTTCCAGCAATATATAATAGTCCATACTTTGCTCGAGGATAGATGACGTAAACTGGCATTCAACGCCAGCTCTCTGCTCAATTCTGGAGTTCAGCGCCAGAAATGGATCAAGAACCAGAGTTGAACGCCAAAAATGGATCAAAACCTGGTGTTCAACTCCACAAATGGCCTCTGCACGTAGAAAGTTAAAGCTCAGCCCAAGCACACACCAAGTGGGCCCCGGAAGTGGATTTATACATCAATTACTTACTTATGTAAACCCTAGTAGCTAGTCTATTATAAATAGGACCTTTTACTATTGTATTACGCAGAGGTTCAGAGGAACGAAAGCATCTCTATTCGCTTATCTGAAATTCTCACCAATGATTTACATAAGTATTTCTATCCCTATTTTATTAATTATTTTCGAAAACCACATTACTATCTTATATCCGCCTGACTGAGATTTACAAAGTGACCATAGCTTGCTTCATACCAACAATCTCCGTGGGATTCGACCCTTACTCACGTAAGGTATTACTTGGACGACCCAGTGCACTTGCTGGTTAGTTGTGCGAAGTTGTGAACCATGGTATTGGCATCATGTTTTTGGCGCCATTACCAGGGAAAGAAAGAGCGATGAATTTTACATAATCAAAGTATAATCACAATTTCTGCGCACCAAGTTTTTGGCGCCGTTGCCGGGGATTGTTCGAGTTTGGACAACTGACGGTTCATCTTGTTGCTCAGATTAGGTAATTTTCTTTTTGTTTTATTTTCAAAAAAAATTTTCAAAAATTTTTCAAAAAAATTTCTCCTTTGTTTTCGAAAAAATAATAAAAAATAATGTTTTCAAAAATAAATTATTCTATGGCTTCAAAACTTTCAAGAATGAATTCTAGAGTTTCATGGTAACATGTTGAATCCTATCTGGCTGAAAAGCCATACCCAAACTTTTTTGGGATTAATCTTCAACTAATCACCTCAATGGATGTAAATTTTTTTCAAAATAATTTTCGAAAATTTTAAAATAAAAATACAAAAAAATCATAAAATCATAAAAATAAAAAATATTGTGTGTTTCTTGTTTGAGNTAATTTAGCAAACTTAGTCTCTGATCTATCTAAGGCCACTGTAAGTTTCATGAATGAAACAAGATCTTCTATTAGAAATCTGGAAGTACAAGTAGGCCAGCTGAGTAAAAGGATCACTGAAATCCCTCCTAGTACTCTCCCAAGCAATACAGAAGAGAATCCAAAAGGAGAGTGCAAGGCCATTGACATAAGCATCATGGCCGAACCTGTGAGGAGAGGAGAGGACATGAATCCCAAGGAGGAAAACCTCCTGGGACGTCCAGTGATCAATAACGAGCTTCCCTCTGAGGAACCAAAGGACTCTGAGGCTCATCTAGAAACCATAGAGATTCCATTAAATCTTCTTATGCCCTTCATGAGCTCTGATGAGTATTCCGCTTCTGAAGAGAATGAGGATGTTACTGAAGAGCAAACTGCCAAGTTTCTTGGTGCAATCATGAAGCTGAATGCTAAATTATTTGGTATTGAAACTTGGAAAGATGAACCTCCCTTGTTCACCAATGAACTAAGTGATCTGGATCAACTGACATTGCCTCAGAAGAGACAGGATCCTGGAAAGTTCATAATACCTTGTACCATAGGCACCATGATCTTTAAGGCTCTGTGTGACCTTGGTTCAGGGATAAGCCTCATGCCCCTCTCTGTAATAGAGAAACTGGGAATCTATGGGGTGCAAGTTGCTAAAATCTCATTAGAGATGGCAGACAATTCAAGAAAACAGGCTTATGGACAAGTAGAGGACGTGTTAGTGAAGGTTGAAGGCCTTTACATCCCTACTGATTTCATAGTCTTGAATACTGGAAAGGAAGAGGATGAATCCATCATTTTAGGAAGGCCTTTCCTAGCCACAGCAAGAGCTGTGATTGATGTGGACAGAGGAGAATTGATCCTTCAAATAAATAAGGACAACCTTGTGTTTACAACTCAAGGATCTCTCTCTGCATCCATGGAGAGGAAGCAGAAAAAGCTTCTCTCAAAGCAGAGTCAAACAAAGCCCCCACAGTCAAACTCTAAGTTTGGTGTTGGGAGGCCACAACCAAACTCTAAGTTTGGTGTTGAACTCCCATATCCAAACTCTAAGTTTGGTGTTGGAGAGTCTCAACAATGCTCTGAAAATCTGTAAGCCTCCATGAGATCCCACTATCAAGCTATTGACATTAAAGAAGCACTTATTGGGAGGCAACCCAATTTTTATTTATCTAACTATATTTTTCTTAGTTATATGTCTTTATAGGTTCATGATCATGTGGAGTCACAAAATAAATATAAAAATTAAAAACGGAATCAAAAACAGCAGAAGAAAAACCACACCCTGGAGGAAGCATCTGCCTGGCGTTCAACGCCAGAACAGAGCATGGTTCTGGCGCTGAACGCCCAAAAAGAGCAGTATCTGGGCGCTGAACGCCCAAAATGGGCA
The DNA here is from genome assembly GCF_000816755.2 of Arachis ipaensis. Classification (NCBI taxonomy): domain Eukaryota; kingdom Viridiplantae; phylum Streptophyta; class Magnoliopsida; order Fabales; family Fabaceae; genus Arachis; species Arachis ipaensis. The sequence goes on from NC_029785.2 coordinate 93,139,839, forward strand.
TCATCTGGGCGCTGAACGCCAGAATTGCACCCTGGAGAGGAACTGGCGCTGAACGCCCAGAACAAGCATGGTTCTGGCGTTCAACGCCAGAAATGGGCAACAAATGGGCGTTGAACGCCCAAAATGGGCACCAACCTGGCGCTGAACGCCCAGAGTTGTGTGCAAGGGCATTTTTCATGCCTAAATTGGTGCAGGGATGTAAATGCCTTGACACCTCAAGATCTGTGGACCCCACAGGATCATCTCAGGATCTGTGGACCCCACAGGATCCCCACCTACCTCATCATCTCTCTTTCCATTCACGATCATCCCTTCTGTTTTCCATTTACCACTCACATCCATACACCCACCTACCTTCAAAATTCAACATCTCTCTCCCACCCAATCCCACCCATATGGCCGAATACATACATCCCTCCATCTCCTCCATATCTTCTTCTTCTTCTTCTATTCTTTCTTCTTTTGCTCGAGGGTGAGCAACATTCTAAGTTTGGTGTGGTAAAAGCATAGTTTTTTTTGTTTTTCCATAACCATTAATGGCACCTAAGGCCAGAGAAACCTCAAGAAAGAGGAAAGGGAAGACAATTGCTTCCACCTCCGAGTCATGGGAGATGGAAAGATTCATCTCAAGGGTCTATAGCTCAGTGGTAGAACATGTGGCTGCAAATCAAGAGATCCCTGAGATACCTCAGGGGATGCACTTCCCTCCACATAAATATTTGGGAGCAAATCAACACCTCCCTAGGAGAATTAAGTTCCAACATGGGACAATTAAGGGTGGAACATCAA
>NC_029785.2:93141141-93142659 GCF_000816755.2 Arachis ipaensis
AATAACACTATCTGAACTTTGAGTTCCTATAGATGCCAGTCATTCTGAACCTCAATGGATAAAGTGAGATGCCAAAACTATTCAAGAGGCAAAAAGCTATAAGTCCCGCTCATTTGATTGGAGCTATGTTTCATTGATAGTTTGGAATTTATAGTATATTCTCTTCTTTTTATCCTATTTGATTTTCAGTTGCTTGGGGACAAGCAACAATTTAAGTTTGGTGTTGTGATGAGCGGATAATTTATACGCTTTTTGGCATTGTTTTTAGTATATTTTTAGTAGGATCTAGCTACTTTTAGGGATGTTTTCATTAGTTTTTATGTTAAATTCACATTTCTGGACTTTACTATGAGTTTGTGTGTTTTTCTGTGATTTCAGGTATTTTCTGGCTGAAATTGAGGGACTTGAGCAGAAATCAGAATCAGAGGTTGAAGAAGGACTATTGATGCTGTTGGATTCTGACCTCCCTGCACTCAAAGTTGATTTTCTGGAGCTACAGAACTCAAAATGGCGCGCTTCCAATTGTGTTGGAAAGTAGACATCCCGGGCTTTCCAGCAATATATAATAGTCCATACTTTGCTCGAGGATAAGGGATGTAAACTGGCGCTCAACGCTAGTTCTCTGCCCAATTCTGGAGTTCAGCGCCAAAAATGGATCAAGAACCAGAGTTGAACGCCAGAAATGGATCAAAACCTGGCGTTCAACTCCACAAATGGCCTCTGCACATAGAAAGTTAAAGCTCAGCCCAAACACACACCAAGTGGGCCCCGAAAGTGGATTTATACATCAATTACTTACTTATGTAAACCCTAGTAGCTAGTCTATTATAAATAGGACCTTTTACTATTGTATTAGACATCTTTTGATCATTTTTAGATCTCTAGACCTCCATGGGAGGCTGGCCACTCGGCCATGCCTACCCTCTACTCACTTATGTATTCTCAACGGTAGAGTTTCTACACTCCATAGATTAAGGTGTGGAGCTCTACTGTTCCTCAAAGATTAACGCAAAGTACTACTGTTTTCTATTCAACTCATCTTATTTCGCTTCTAAGATATTCATTCGCACTTCAACCTGAATGTGATGAACGTGACAATCATCATCATTCCCTATGAACGCGTGCCTGACAACCACTTCCGTTCTACATTAGATTGAATGAGTATCTCTTAGATCTCTTAATCAGAATCTTCGTGGTGTAAGCTAGAATGATGGCGACATTCAAGAGAATCCGGAAAGTCTAAACCTTGTCTGTGGTATTCCGAGTAGGATTCAATGATTGAATGACTGTGACGAGCTTCAAACTCGCGAGTGCTGGGCGTAGTGACAGACGCAAAAGGATAGTAAATCCTATTCCAGCATGGTCGAGAACCGACAGATGAATAGCCGTGCCGTGACAGGGTGCGTTGACCATTTTCACTGAGAGGATAGGATGTAACCATTGACAAGGGTGATGCCTCCACACGATTAGCCGTGCCGTGACAGGGCATTTGGATCATTTTCCCGAGAGAAGACCGAA
>NC_029785.2:93142704-93161132 GCF_000816755.2 Arachis ipaensis
TTACTCAGCTGGCCCACTTGTGCTTCCAAATTTCTAATAGAGGACCTTGTTTCATTCATGAAACTTACAATGGCCTTAGATAGATCAAAGACTAAGTTTGCTAAATTAGAGGTATTTTGTTCAGAGTTCTCTGTCTGTTGCTGAGTGGATGATGGAAAAGGTTTACTATTGTGAAACCTATTTCTTCCACCATTATTAAAGCCTTGTTGAGGCTTTTGTTGATCCTTCCATGAGAGATTTGGGTGATTTCTCCATGAGGGGTTATAGGTGTTTCCATAAGGTTCACCCATATAATTCACCTCTGCTATTGCAGGATTTTCAGGATCATAAGCTTCTTCTTCAGAAGATGCCTCTTGAGTACTGTTGGATGCAGCTTGCATTCCATTCAGACTCTGAAAAATCATATTAACTTGCTGAGTCAATATTTTATTCTGAGCCAATATGGCATTCAGAGTATCAATTTCAAGAACTCCCTTCTTCATAGGCGTCCCATTACTCACAGGATTCCTCTCAGAAGTGTACATGAACTGGTTATTAGCAACCATGTCAATGAGTTTTTGAGCTTCTGCAGGCGTTTTCTTTAAGTGAATGGATCCACCTACAAAGGTATCCAACGACATTTTAAGCTAATTCAGACAGACCATCATAGAATATGTCCAGGATGGTCTATTCTGAAAGCATGTCAAAAGGACACTTTTTGGTCAGTTCTTTGTATCTCTCCCAAGCTTCATAGAGGGATTCACCTTCTTTCTGTCTGAAGGTCTGAACATCCACTCTAAGCTTACTCAGCTTTTGATGAGGAAAGAACTTGGCTAAGAAAGCCTTGACCAGCTTATCCCAAGAGTTCAGGCTATCCTTAGGTTGAGAGTCCAACCATATTCTAGCTCTGTCTCTCACAGCAAAAGGGAAAAGCATGAGCCTGTAGACTTCAGGATCTACTCCATTAGTCTTAACAGTATCATAGATCTGCAAGAATTCAGTTAAGAACTGAAAAGGATCTTCAGATGGAAGTCCATGAAACTTGCAGTTCTGCTGCATCAGAGAAATTAATTGAGGTTTAAGCTCAAAATTGTTTGCTCCAATGGTAGGAATGGAGATGCTTCTTCCATGTAAATTGGAATTAGGTACAGTAAAGTGACCAAGCATCCTCCTTGCATTATTATTATTTTCGGCTGCCATCTCCTCTTCTTGTTCGAAAATTTCTAAAAGGTGCTTGCTGGATTGTTGTAATTTAGCTTCTCTTAGTTTCCTTTTTTAATGATGAGAGAGAAAAACATGAAAATGATGCAATGCATGAGAATTTTGGATCAAAACAATGAATGCATGCAAGAATGCTATGAATATCAAGATGAACACCAAGAACACTTTGAATGTCAAGATGAACATCAAGAACTTATTTTTGAAAAATTTTTAATGCAAAGAAAACATGCAAGACACCAAACTTAAAAATTTTTCATGTATAGACACTATGAATGCAAGAATGCATATGAAAAACAAGAAAAGACACAAAACAAGAAAATATGAAGATCAAACAAGAAGACTTACCAAGAACAACTTGAAGATCATGAAGAACACTATGAATGCATAATTTTCGAAAAATGCATAAAATTTTAGAAAAAATGCAATTGACACCAAACTTAAAAATTGACTCAAGACTCAAACAAGAAACACAAAATATTTTTGATTTTTATGATTTTATGATTTTTTTTTTTTTGGATTTTTTTTTCTAAAATTATTTGAAAAATAAAAATAAGGATTCCAAAATTTTTAATATGAATTCCAGGAATCTTGCAATCTTAGTCTAAAGCTCCAATCTGAGGGTTAGACATGGCTTAATAGCCAGTCAAGCTTTAGCATGAATATGCGAGTAATTCATTCAATTTTTGGCCAAAACCTCAGTCCAAAAGAATTTAGACATGGCTTTATAGCCAGCCATGCTTCAACATGCTTCATGAAACGCTAGAATTCATTCTTAAAAATTCTGAAGAAAAATATATTTTTAAAAAGATTTATATTTTTTTTTTCGAAAATAGATGAGAAATTTTTGAAAGGTTTTTGAAAAATTTTTGAAAAGAAAACAAAAATAAAATTACCTAATCTGAGCAACAAGATGAACCGTCAGTTGTCCAAACTGGAACAATCCCCGGCAACGACGCCAAAAACTTGGTGCACGAAATTGTGATCTCAGGCAACGGCGTCAAAAACTCTGTACGCACGTCTTAATAAATTGTTTTTCATTCACAACTTCGATACAACTAACCAGCAAGTGCACTGGGTCGTCCAAGTAATAAACCTTACGTGAGTAAGGGTCGATCCCACGGAGATTGTTGGTATGAAGCAAGCTATGGTCACCTTGTAAATCTCAGTCAGGAGGATATAAAATAGTTATGGAGTTTTCGAAAATTAATAATAAATAGATAGAAAATAAGGATAGAAACACTTATGTATATCATTGGTGAGAATTTCAGATAAGTGTATAGAGATGCTTTCGTTCCTTTGAACCTCTGCTTTCCTGCTGTCTTCATCCAATCAGTCTTACTCCTTTCCATGGCTGGCTTTATGTAAAGACATCACTGTTGTCAATGGCTACTTTTAATCCTCTCTAGAAAATGGTCCGATGCGCTGTCACTGCATGGCTAATCGTCTTGAGGCATCACCCTTGTCAATGGATGCATCCTATCCTCTTGTGAAAATGGTCCAAATGCTCTGTCACAGCACGGCTAATCATCATGGCCGAATGGCCAGCCCCCATGATCTAAGAACTAGGCGTCCAAAGATGAACAATAGATTAAAACTGAGACCAAAGATGTCTAATACAATAGTAAAAAGTCTTATTTATACTAAACTAGTTACTAGGGTTTACAGAAGTAAGTAATTGATGCATAAATCCACTTCCGGGGCCCACTTGGTGTGTGCTTGGGCTGAGCTTGAATGTTACACGTGCAGAGGTCATTCTTGGAGTTGAACGCTAGTTTGTAACGTGTTTCTGGCATTCAACTCTGGTTTGTGACGTGTTTCTGGCGTTTAACTCCAGACAGCAGCGTAGAACTGGCATTCAACAGCATCAGCAGTCCTTCTTCAACCTCTGAATCTGATTTTTGCTCAAGTCCCTCAATTTCAGCCAGAAAATACCTGAAATCACAGAAAAATACACAAACTCATAGTAAAGTCCAGAAATGTGAATTTAACATAAAAACTAATGAAAACATCCCTAAAAGTAACTAGATTCTACTAAAAACATACTAAAAACAATGCCAAAAAGTGTATAAATTATCCGCTCATCAGAAACAAACAGAGCTCTTCTCCCTAATGAATAGGGGGTTTAGTGACTCATTGCTCTTTGAATTACAAAAGAAAAGTAGGAAAAGTACAAGTAAGTGTGTAATCTCAAGTGTCCAACCCGTTTTAACTAGCTACACAGACCCTTTTTATAGCATTCACTCCCCTTAATTAAGTTTACAATTCACTCCTTCCCACATTCTACAATCATCAATTGGATCTTTGAACTTTGGCTTCTTGTGGGCTTGTTGACTTGGGCTCCAAAATCAATTTAGAGCCATAATGCATGAATAAGAAAGTGTGTTCCTTGGGAAAGCATGGCTCATTTTGTAGCACGGTTTGCATGACAAACTTGAATGTTGCATTCAAAGGCGCTTGATAACTCCAACGCTTTATAAACTTCACCCTGGATTGGCGCTTCAAATGCCATGTTTGGGGCTCAAAATTGCTTCCTGGAAGGTGACACTTGAGTGGCGTTTGGGGTGCCAGTAAGGGTATTTGAAACACCAATTTTGAGGCTTAAATTTGCTGGCCTGGAGAGTGAATAAGAGTGGCATTTAAGGCACCACTATAGGCGTTGGAAAGCTCCATGTTTGAGGCATCAAGTGGATGCCCTGGGAAGTGCAATTCAACGGCATTTTGGGCACTAGGTTGGGCATTTGAAACACCACTAAAGAAGCTCAAGTGGATAGTCTTTGGCAAAGCCTTGCAAAATTTTTTTTTGTTGTCTTATGGATTAGACAATTCTCAATTTTAGGCATTATTTCATAAATTTACATATATTATCTATTCACACACCTAATATTTTTAAGAGTTTTTTATCTATCACTTAACATTACTAAAATTCAAATTCGAATGTAGCATATTAAAACTTGAAAGACATGTTAATGTGCCAATATTTTTTTTTCCTGGTAGAGGTTAATATGCCATTTTAACTAGACTTCTGCTCCGTCAGGCAAAGTTTGTATATGTATCTTGTTATGTCTTAGGCTATGTTTGGTTGGAAGGAAAGAAATAGAGAAGAAGGAAATAGAAAGGAAACAAAGGAAAGGAAAAAAATTGAGTAAATTTTTATTTTCTTTAGATGTGTTTGGATGGAAAGAAAATAAGAAGGAAAGAAATGTTATAAAAAAAAATAATTTTACTCTTATATTATAAAATATATTGAAAAAGTGAAGGGGTAGTATTGAAAGTAGAGAGAGAAAAATTAGTTTTCTCTCCATTTTCTTTCCAATGTTGGAGAGAAAAAAATTGGTGGGTCTCACTAGTTTTTTTCCATCCATTTTCCTTCCTCTCTAATTTTCCTCCTCAACCAAACAATGGAAAATAATCATTTTTCTTCCCATTTTCTTTCCTCTCTTTTCTTTCCTTCCATTTTCCCTTCAAACAAACATAGCCTTACTGTGTTGCTAGACCTACTGACTCATTATATTTTGAACTCTGTTTAATATACCACAAATGCAGTAGACTATTTTCAATCTTGAAAAGGATCTTAAATTTGTAGTTTATTGTTTTGGGTAATGCTACGGTGATTATGTCATTTTTATTCCTTGTGTGATGAAACTCGTTGGCATATCCACGGATTCCTAAATAAAGTCATGTGCTTTTTTGTCGTGAAGTCATGTGCTTAATTCTACTTAATTAACAATTTTTATAATTTTTTATTTTTCATTTTATAGCTGTGGGACTTGAAAGCCCAGTTTGTGTTGGTTAATTTTATCGTGATTCAGTGTTTAGAACTTTTGCTAGTAATTTTGTACAACAGTTTTGAAATGAAATAAGTTTGAACATATGTGTTAACACCCAAAAAAAAATTTGAATATATGTGCGGAATTTTTTTTGTTTGATAAAATAAATTGAGTACCAAATTAAAGAATTTTTATTAAATAATTAATTAAAAAAAAATAGAAAAGTCCTAATTATACCGATTGAGTGATTGGTATCAATTACTTGCCCGGTGAGATGGAAGTCTTACCTGAACTCAAACGTGACTCATCCTTTATAAGAAAAGAAGAGTTCGAAGAAAAAAATACATAATGTGTAGTCATTCCTTATAAGCCAAACTCATTCATCACATGAGAAAAAAAAAAAATAGCATCATCACCGTAACATTCACCTATTATTTTTGTAAAAATAAACTAGTTTATCTCGTTTTTATTTATTTTATTTTTTTTTGATAAATTGGATAATTTTTAATAGGGTGAGCACGAGTCGGTTTGGTTCGAATTTAAAGTAAAATTAGAATCGAACCGATTAAAATGTAATTAGTTCGGTTTAGTTCGAATTTGTATTTTTTTGTGCATGTAACCGAACCAAACCAAACCAATTAACAACGGATTGGTTCGGTTCGGATAATTGGGTACCCGGTGACTTTGAAATTCATAAAAAAATCAATTTTTTATCTTAAAAATTCAACAAGTACAATAAACATGTAACATCAATATAAATAATCTAAAAATGTTAAACACCAAATACATTAAAAACTAAACTCATTAAAATCCAAACGTATTAATAGCAAGGTTACAAAAATTGGACCGGTCATTGAACCGGTCAGGTGACAGGTTCAATGGTTTAATGGTTCAACTGAGGTTCAACCGGAGTTGAACCGGTTTTATTAAATATATAATAAAATTATTAATAAAACTCCAACTCTCCAGTATGTGAATTTCTGTAATTTCTGTAAGTCAATCAAGTCCCTTTGCAAAACATCCAAAACATGTACCCAATCTAAGAATCATAAACATAATTCAACCAAAACATATGAAGCCATATAGCAAATTCAATACAGAATTGTGGCAATGCTTTTATTTTGAATCAATAACATCAAAACAACAATTCACCAAAACAAATACAACAGGTTGGATTTAAAAAACAATCTCAGTTGAATTAATAAATTAAACAATTGAATTTGTGACTCAATCTCAGCAGAATTAATTCAATATGAACAAACTGAATTCAAATAAAAATTCAAAACATTAATATCTCAAAATTCAGCAGAATCATCAATAATACATCATATGCAAGTTCAGAATAAATTTCAAATTTCAGATGGATAGAGTCAGGAAAACAGAATCAGGGAGTGTTAGAGACTGAGACTTGAGACCTAAGAGGGTTGAAGGCTTGAATCAGAGAAGAAGAAACTTGAGAACTGAGAACTGAGATCTGAGATCTGAGACCTGAGAGGGTTGAAGCAGAGACTAAGACATGAGACACGATGAAAGGTAGTCACTTTGACTTCGAGACTCCACGCGAAAAAGAGAAGCAACGACGGTGAGACACGGTTCGGAGCATAGAAGCAGAAACAACGCCAACGAGGAAGGGCGAAGGAGGAACGACGAGGAGGGGAGAGCGACGACGACCCATTCTTTTTTTTTTTTCACCTTCAAAACGACGCCGTTTAGTAGTTTAATTTTCAAACCAAAAACCGCTAAAAAAGCGAACAGTTCTCCCGGTTCATCGGTTAACCGTCGGTTCGACCCATTTTTTACCGGTTTTTTGTCAGGCGGTTTCTGACCTTATCCGGACCGGTTAGGTGATCGGTTCTTGGTTTTTTCGGTTGAACCGACCGGTCCGGTTCAATTTTTAGAACCATGATTAATAGTGAATAATCTCATTAAAAATCACTAAAAGCCATATATTTTTTTTATTTTTTTATTTAATTAATATATAATCGGATTCACGGGTTGATTTGGGTTCCGCACCCCTAAAACCAATACCTTAACCAATCATTAATAAAGGACATTGGTTTGATTTGGATTGAACCCAATTATCCGTTGATTCCAAAACCAATTTAATTGGTTCGATTCGAATTCGGACGGATAATCGAGTATCCGCTACCCATACTCACCCCTAGCTTTTAATTTTGGACATTACTCATTTATGTACACCACATTTATACATACAATACAGATTTTATCACCTCCAACTGTAGCTGAAAATCGAACTTGGGATATGACTACACGAGACTAACAAATAGACCATCGTTACAAAATCTTTGCCACAAAGAAGACCGGGCTTGGCCCATATAAATGAGAAGAAAAGTGGAAGAAGGACACAAAAAGGACGCCCAGTCGGCAAGATGGATAAAGCAAAATCAGCCACTACCTGCACCATCTCTATCCAAATCCAAATGTCTATCCACAGTTTCTCAGTGCGACACCCATCCAATTATCCCAAAGGTCAAAAAAAAAACAAACGTGTAATGCTACGTATACACTAAAATCGGCCACTAGTATAAAATATATGCTGAAATATAAATATACACTAAAAATAAATTAAATCACATATATATTTATACACAAATATATTGATAATTAATTTTAGTGACTAATTTTAATTTACGAATCTTAGTTTTGTAATTCCCTCCAAGAAATACGACAAAACTCTGAATGAGCACCGATGGAGAGTGAGAAAGCAAGCAAGTGACCACTGTAACGCCAACACTTTCCTCGCACCGTAACCCGACATATACACCCATCCCATGCAACCCCTAACCATCTGTATTCCACCATTCCACGTGTCGTCACTCTCCATTCCTTAAATTAACTCTCGTTATCTATCAATCTATCTTTCTCTGCAACACATACACCCACCTTCATTATGGCTGACATTCAACAGTACTACCAGCAAGACCACCAAGATGTCTCAGCCACCAAGGAACGCTCTTCTTCCCACATCCTTGCCCTCGCCACCCTCCTTCCTTTCGGTGCCTCACTCCTCTTCCTCGCCGGAGTCACTCTCCTCGCCACCCTCATCGGCGTCGCCCTCGCAACCCCCCTCTTTATAATCTTCAGCCCAATCTTGATCCCCGCAGCTCTCGTCATCGCCTTCTCCGTCTCGGGATTCTTGACATCGGGTGCCTTCGGCGTAACCTCAGTCTCTTCGTTCGCGTGGATGGCCAGTTATTTCCGCCGATCTCGCCTTCAAGAAAGTCTGCTGCATGCCAAGGACCGGGCTCAGCAGATTATGTCCAACATGGCCCAACGAGCCAAAGAGGCTGGTGACACTGTCGTTAGTAAGGCCCAAGACACGGCCCAACAAGCCCACGATGCACCGACTGACACCGACAGTACCATATCCGTGACCCCGTCTGAGTCCCAGACGAGTGATACACAGAGTGGGAGTGGGAGTGGGGGTGGGACCCAAACGAGAGACACCGCCTCTACCACCGAGACTAAGGATGAGGGAGGAGGAGGTGGAAAGAGCAAAGATCGAAAGAAAACATCGTCCTGAGCTATTTTATATTTTATATTATATATTATGCGTTATGGATATATTTAGTTCCATCTGTATTTCATTATCGCTGCTGTTGTTGAATTCAGAAGCCTGTGTTTTTGTTCGTCTCCTAGAGTTTAAATTCTACTGTATGCTTATCTTGCTTAAATAATTTTATTTCATTTCATACATGAGTACATGTCCACATTTTAAATAATTTATTTTTACTGCATAAATTAGTATTCATGTAGCATGCTTTAGAAAACGACTAGATTAGGCTATTAATTAATCAATACGGATACTAATTGACCAATTCCAGGAGGAAACTAAAACTACCTGATAGACTAACTCATCTATACTAACTGAATTAACTTACTAAACAGAGTTAAAATATCTGTTTCACTACAATCATTAATTCATTATAACTCTCCGAACGTCAAAAAGAGACCCTACACTGAGTTTGCTTTTGAGTTTTGAAAAGGTAGATTCTGGTCAATAGATGTCTGAGAAGGGTATGCACTACATAGAATAGAAATTTTAATTATGTGTCTCCCTCCCATAAAGTGAAAGTCAATATCCAAGTGCTTTGTAAAGTTGTTAATGCATTTGTAATTTATATTTAACACGATGAGGAAGGAATTTTGCATAATTCTTACAGGTGTATAGAAGATAACCTTTCTATAAACTCCATGAAATTTTCATCTGTATCAAGCATGCTAATTCTAACGTATTTTGGGCTAACCCCAAAACGCTCCCCACTTCTTGATAAGATCTTGTGTTGTCTAAGGAAGCTTGCGCAATCCTCTATTAACCGCTCGCACTTCAACCACAAAAAAGCTGCAACCATATCACAGGTACAACGATCACCTCATCAATAGTTTCAAATGAGTTCCTAGCTACTCAAATTTATCGATTTCGTTATCAAATTAATTTAATATGGATTATCATGTAAAAGCATTTCATATTTTAAATAAGCATTTTAGTCCTTTTTGTGTCTTGTCTTAAAATGCGTAATAAATTGAATGAGTTGAGCAGTGATTACTCCTACAAAGACTTCTTTATGTAAAGATGATACTATTAACTGTTAAATGAATGGATATATTTTAATAAATATATTTGACTGAATTATCTAACAATTCACAATACTATCTTTACATTAAGATGTCTTCGTAGAAGTAGTCACATTATAATATTTAAGATAAAACATTCATCAAATTTGGAACAAATAATAATTTGAAAAGAGAGTTACCTGGTTGAGGTTGAGTGTAGTTATTGAAGAAGTTGCAGAAAGCAGGAGAAAAGTTAGGCAGAGTGAATAAGGCATTACCCTCAACTGCTGCTCTCAATTTCCTCCATCTATGAGCCATGATTTCATAGCTATACTTGAAGAATGATTCTTCTTCTTCACAGCTGTCAGACACTGTCTCCAAAATCTTAGCAGCTCTCAGTTGAGAATCCTTAGACACACCTATCGTATTTAGCTCTATAAATTTCGTCATCTTCTTCGCCACCACAGAGTCTTTAACCAGCGCCCATCTACAATGTAACTACAATTATTTAGTTTATCATTGAATAATTGCCTAAAACTATTCTATCTTCATACATGTGTAGTAAATTGTGAACCTTATATGGTTAATTATCTAAGAAATAAAGCTAATGGAAAACTCGAATCTTTATTAAGATATTAGATACTACATTCATAAAAATGATGTGAAAATCATTGTTACGATTACTGGTAAGATATAAAGACAAAGTACATAAATGATATAGTTTTTTTTATCTCTATGTCTCATCCAATTAACTGTGAAATAGAATGTTATGAAAAAAGTGAACTAAAGCGGACTTGTGCCTGATAAGAAATAAAAGTGAGAGTAGTTGGAAGTTAGTTACCCTATGCGAGTGCCAGAATGACCAGTGGCTTTTGATAGAGTGAAAAGGGTGAGGTCATGATCTGAAGGGTATGAAATGGGAGTGTACTGAGGCCAATAATAAGCAAGGTCATGAATAAACAATCCCTGCCTCTTGTTCTTGACCACTGATTCCCTTGTGTATCCATCAGGGTTATTTGGTGAAGTTACCAGCTCTATGTAGGCACCATCTTTCTCATCATCATAAGTCTCTGCATCTCCACCCCATTTGTATAGCCCCGATTTCTGGTAATCTGTCATTGATGGGTACGACTGCAGCAACGGCGGATCAGAAAATTTTGATAACCAGAGCAAATTATACATAACATGAAACAAAATGAAAAACTTCGAGTAGTGCCACTGTGGCAGTGACAAATCCAAAATTTTAGACAGTGAGGGCAAACATGTAGTATATAAATATAACAAACACACTCTTATAAACATCAAAATATATAAAAATATTAAATATTAAATATTTTTGTGTTCGTCCCTATGTTATATGCAATGAACCAACCGACTTTACTATTATTACCTACACAAAACTCTGCTACCAATTTAAAAAAGTGCCTACTCTGATGCAGAGTACAAAAGAGTAAGAGTAAATGGCAAGTTATGACGGTCTGTCGGTCTTTCATTTTTTTGTGTAAATAAAATATAGTCGCACCACCAAACAGGTCTGTATTCTATGTATATTATTAATGTGTACGTGAGTATTGGCCATTTAAAAAAGATATGACTAACCGAGTAATAGGGTAGTGCTGAGACAACAGTAATGGGTTGATGAGAATGATGAGTGGGAGACAAAGCATAGAGAGCAGCAAGAAAGAGCTGAGAGGAGCCTGTGCCAACAACAATATGGCGCCCTTGTGTCACTGCATTTCCAACCAAATTGTGAAGTCTCACAACCTCTTCAGCAAGCTCGGGTTCCATGAACCAACAAATGTTTTCTCCTTGCGAGAAATAGCTCATTGATTCCCACCCTGCAATTGTGATACTTGTTTTCTCACCTCTCTTTCTCCAATATCTTTCATACATTCTAGGATCTCCACTGCATTCCATCATCATTACTTTCAAATTACTTAATTAACAATCATAATTACACATGCCAGAAACATGAAAAGTATGAAATAATAACGTGATGGGGAACAGGGTAAAGTGAAACTGTGATATTCTTTTTCAATTTTTCATTGTAATATCAATTGGATATTCTTTTTCACATGTAACGGGATATTCTTGTTTGCAACAAATGTATCTATCATGTTTTCACTAAGGGTGATTAATTTCTTCGTACAAATCATCTTAGATGTTACATATATTATAACTCGGTAAGTCGTTCAATCACGTCTATTCGTTTAGATAACTGTTCATATGTTAATTGTTCATGTATTAATGGTTAAAAATAGTTATTTTTATTGATATAATAATATGTAGTTAAATATTTGTGTAAATTTTTTTTACACTGTCACATGCATTCAAATTAAATTTTTATAAATCATTATTGCAAATGAAATTTTGCATAAAATGATAGTTAAACACATACACCAATCCAAAAAGGTTATATGCATGTATGTGGGTTATTATTTTCCCTCAATTTTCTGTAATTGGTTCTACCTATAATCTGTTTCATAAGTACCAAACCACTACTATTTTAAATTATAAAAATATATATATAATATATATTAATTGAAATCAACGATTAAAACAACTGGTGTATCGGTACTTCCCGATACACTTGAAATGTTTCCTATATAATAAGTCTTTAGTAAATAAAGGCTGTGGTCAACGACTACCCTATTAGTCTATGTGAATAATAAGAACCACCCACGGTGCTACTATGTTAGAGATGTCAATAATATAATAAAATATCAATATAAGCACGACTTCGGTACGATGCACATTAGTGGATGTATGCAAAATCGCTAGTATGAGTTCTGAGATAGATCGGATATTCATCAGTCAAGATAGTAACGGGGCTTGATTTTTGAAATAGTGGAAATAATACCTACAAAAACACTCTGACATTTAAATTAAAATGGATCTAAGAAGTAGAGAGGATTAGGAATATGTGACATATCTAAGAGAGTTTTCGTCTCCATTTATATAGTTTGTACTGTTATCTTATCTTTATCTTGTAGAGTAAGATAAGAAAGTATTTGAATTCGAATGTTTAGTTAGAAATTCGTGACCACTAGACAGGTTTAAGCCGTGTCCGTGGTCTGGCCCATGTACCCGAATTGTAACGGCTCCGATTTGGGACCAGAGGGTCAAGTCCAGAACAGTTACCCCCTAAAGTGAGAGAGTGTGCTTACTCATTCTCGTTGCTTGGAAGGACTCGTCTTGTCGTGAGCCTAGCATGGAGTGCCATCTGAGTTATATCTGGCCGAGTTTGTGGAATCGGGCCGAGTTTTCACCCGCTTCAAGGACCGTTGTTCTGGTCCGGAACAGTTGTTTGTGTCTATCAGAAACGGAGTGGGTTTCGTGGCTAAGATCAGGGATTTGTGCATGTCCGGATGGCTCGGTCTTTGCGTTTCTTCTAAGGGATTTTTGTCCATTGCAGTTCCTAAGGCGTCATAATGATGCCTAGTGGGGGGGAGAGAGAAGTTTCTTTGTTTTCCTCTTTTTGCCCCCTACCTTTTAGTATTTTTTTTTTTTTTTGAATATGGGGATTTTATTTATTTTCATTCGAAACTGCTTCTTCTCCTTTCTCGTTCTTTCACCTTTTAGAAAATGTTCTCTGCAACTTTTTTGGTGTTGTGCTCCGTCCGAACGTTCGGTGGTGTTTTTGGGTGTGGCGCTTCTTTGCTCATTGCTGCTTCGTTTCCTTTCTTTGCTTCTTTTTAGAACTAAGTTAGTGCATTCTGTCACTCTGATCGTTTTATTTTGCTTCATCCCATTTTTTTGTCCATTATTCGTGTTTTTGCACGCTTCTATGTTTATCAATGGGAAAATGTTTGATTTGGGTATCGGTTTTGGTGTAGTTTTAGGGGATTTTGCTAGGATGCTTCGATTATGGTCTTTAGCATGGTTTAGGAATTCTTTATATGTTTGTGTTTCTGGGTAGTAGGCTGATACTGGAAAATCTTATTTGAATATAGGTATGGTGACGGAGGGGAGTTCACGGGAACTTGAGTCCTATCTTCCTAGCGGGGGATATGCCAAATCGTTACCATTGGGTAACGTCTGACGTTTCCGGCACGCCATCTCGTTTGGATGAAGGGGACCTTCAGAGGTTCCGTGATGAAGGAGCCGTGTTGGTGGTGAGGCGGCGGGCAGCATGAGTTGGTGCTTGTTGACAAAAATGAGAGGGTTTGCAATCTCAACTTGCATTTCCCTTGTGTCCCAGACTGGATTTGGGTGCACAAACTTCTATTTACTAAGTTAGGGGTTCAGCTACCTTTTTCTGAATTTTAGATGGCTCTCCTGAATCGGGTTTCGGAGGTGCCATCTCAACTGCATCCGAACAGCTAGGTGGCTATTTGGATCTTTGAGCTGGTTTGTGACTTTTTAGAGTTACCAGTTCGGGTCGAAGTCTTCTTGTTTTTCTTCTTGTTGACCATTCTACATAAGGAGAAAAGCATAAGAAAGGATACATCTCTTTCTGAGCCCAGATGAACCGCTGACTCTTCGACTTGTTCAAAGATTCATTTCATAGTTCTAAATCAGAGCATTTCAAGGTTCGTCCCGTGGAGGGTTGTCATCTCTTTTGCCTTTGTAAGTTTTCGCTTTGGAGGCCTAGATTGTCAAAAGCTCCTCGAAAAAGGATGTTGGAGTCGGCTCCGGTGTTCACGAGTATCCACTTAACCAGACCGGCTCCAACCCTGGCTGATATGATAAATGGAGCGTCTTCCTCTAACGTGCTAATCTAGCAGTCATCGGGAGAAAACGTTATCGTCGTAGGGAGGGGAGGGGTTCTTTTTTCATCTTTTAATGTTAGTACCCGGAGGTCCTTCTATAGTGCTGACTTGGATTTTTCTAATGCATCTTTTTTGGTGATAACGTTCACTATGATTGTGGGGTCTATTTTCGGACTCTCTTGCTGGGCCTACCTTAACATCCTGGGATTGAATCCTTCTCGTTCCTAAGATCTCTCTCCTTCGATTTTTTTGGGTTCTCGAATGATTTTGGCAAACTCTGAGAGATTGCCGTCTCGAATGACTTGTTCGAGAGCGTTTTTTAAGTCAAAGCAGTCTTGAGTCTTATGTCCATATCCTTGGTAATAGTCGCAGTACAGGCTTTTATTGTCGCCTGTCTGTTCTTTCAGTTGTCGGTCCTTTGGGAGATTGCCCAGATCTGCTATCTGGTAGTAGATCTCCATGATCGAAGCCGATAGGGGGTGTAGTTCATGAATTTCTCTACCCTAGGTGGTCGGTTAAAGGCGGTGGACTTGTAGTGCTCTTTTGGGTGGTGGATTATTTCGAGGTGTCATGCTGCCATTTATGGCTGCTACGACTTAGCTTACCTCTTCGTCGTTTATGTACTCCCTTGCAATGTTTTGGATTTCATGCATGGTCCAAACTGGTTTAGTGGTGAGGTGCTTTCGAAAATCTTCATTCATGAGACCGTTGGTGAGATAGAGGCTGGCCTACTGAGTCCGTCAGCCCGTCAATCATTAGGCACTCATCGTTGAACCTGTCGCGATACTTTCTTGTGGGTTCATCTTGCTTTTGCATGATTTCGAGCATATTAATCGGGTGCTTTGCTTTTGTGATTCTGGTAGTGAACTGTGCCATAAAATTTCTAGAGACATCGTCGAAATTGGCAATCGAGCCATTGGGGAGGGTGTTGAACCACTTAATTGGGGGGCCGGCTAGGGTTATAGGGAAGGCCCTACATCGAACCACATCGATGACCCCTTCTAAGTTCATCCTGGCCTCGAAGGCCGTGAGATGTTCTTGCGAGTCCGTTGTCCCATCGTACTTCATGTCAGTCAGCTAGTTGAAACCCTTTGGTAGCTTGGCCTTCGGTATTCTTTCGGTGAACGAGGTGGCTCCCATTATCACGTGCTTGCTCCTTGTTCGCTTGGAATCCCGCCGGTGTCTTCTGTCATCGTCGTTGTGGTGACGCTCTGGGTCTCAGAATATATTGCGGTCTCATCGTTTGCCGTGTCACCATTCGGGTGACATTTCGTTCTTGGTTTCTCATCGCGATCGGCTCCTTAAGGTCGCCTGGCTTGCGTGTTCTGGCTAATATCGCTCTTTGGTCGCGACCCGACCCTCAAGAATTTGTACTCTTTGGTAGAGTTTTTGGATTATCTAGATTGCTTTCTCTCATAGCCCATCAAGCATTTGAGCATTATTGAGGTGGTGGTCGTCTTCTTTTGGTTGTTGTCTGTCAGGGGTTGGCTGGCAGTGCACGACATTGGTTATCCTCCCGAGGGTCAGGGGGACGTTACTCCATGGTTCGGACGTTGGGTTGTTTGGGTCTAACTCATGGGGACGTTACTCCATGCTCCTTGATATTCTCTATCATGCCGCCAGGTCTTGGCGAATCCCCACAAACAGCGCTAATGTATGTGAAGTCACTGATACGGATTGTGAGATGGATCAGAAATTCACTGGTCGAGACAGTGACGAGGCTGGATTTTTAGAGTGAAAGAAAAGAGTGATACTTGCAAAGACACTCCGACGCTCAAATTAGAATAAATCTAAGAGATAAGCAGAATTGAAAATATGTGATATATTAGAGAGAATCTTTAACTCTCTTTATATAATTTGTGCTGTTATCTTATCTTTATTTTATAGATTAAAATACAAGAATATTTAAATTCGATTATTTAGTTAGGGATTCGTAGCCACAAGGCCATAGGCCAGTTCGGACCGTGTCAGTGGCCCGGCCATGTTAGTGCGATACAACAATAACAAAGCCTTGTCCCACTAAGTGGGGTCGGCTACATGAATCAAACGACGTCATTGTGCTCTGTCATGTATCTTGTTTACAGAGAGACCGTTTACATGTAGATCTCGTTTGACCACCTCATGGATGGTCTTCTTAGGTCTTCCTCTGCCTTTCGCCTTTTGTCCATCTTCCATATCATCCTCCCTCCTGACTGGATGTTCTATCGGTCTTCTTCTCACATGTCCAAACCACCTGACACGTGATTCAACCATCTTTTCCACAATGGGTGCTACTCCAACTCTCTCCCTTATATCTTCATTCCTTATTTTATCCAATCGCGTATGACCACTCATCCATCTCAACATTTTCATCTCTGCCACACTCAGCTTATGTTCGTGCTCCCCTTTAGCCGCCCAACACTCCATACCATAAAGCATAGCCGGTCTTATAGCAGTGTGATAGAATTTACCTTTAAGTTTTAAAGGTACTTTTTTGTCGCATATAAAACCAGATGCACTCCGCCATTTTGACCAACCTGCTTGGATCCTATGATTTACATCTTGTTCAATCTCTCTATTATCCTGTATGATGCACCCAAAATACTTAAAACTTTTAACTTTTCGTAGGATATTTTCTCCAATCTTCACCTCTATATTAGGGTTTTCTCTTCTCAGACTGAACTTACATTCCATATATTCCGTCTTACTACGACTTATGCGCAGACCATACATTTCTAGAGCTTTTCTACATAACTCCAACTTCTTATTTAGATCTTTCCTTAACTAGTTATATGTATAATTATTTAATATTTTTATCTAGCGTATAGTTTATACTTTGACATAAATGATTGTTTGATATGATGTCAACTGCACACAAAATATCATCAGATTAGACACAACATATGGTCATATGCGTAAAAGTGCGCCAAAGTTACAATTATCTCATCAATTTTCACAAATGACCAAGTCCCAATATGTAATATTTCTTTTTACATATATTGGAATAAACTTATCAACATGCAATACTAATACTACCACAACACGTTTGCTATTTTCATTTCCGGTACCAAAGTTTTAATTTTAAAAGATGTGCATAGTATTTAACATAACTAGTTGTCATTAGTTTAAATGTTTTACGATTAAAAAATGTGACCAGATAATAATAGTATTAAATCAATTTCAAAAAGTTCAAATGACAGCTATATATATATATATATAACCAACAATCTCATTTTCAATATTCGTCTTTTATTAAAAAAAAGGGAAAATATACTGGTTTTAACAAACTATATTTGAACCCTAAAAAATTGTAAAAATCAACGCATTTAACAAATAAACTCATCAATCATGCATACATTTAAAAGAAAATTACGAACACGCTTTTTCTTCTCTTATATTACTATCTCTGTCATTTTTTCAAAAAATAGAAAAAGGTATATTATTTTGACAACTAAAATTACCCTGCCTATCAACTTCTAATTCAATTTAAAGATAAAAGTCAAAACAAGAATTTCAAAATGTTAGCATCACTAATAACAATACAGTAATAATAGAATAAGTGTGTGTGTTGTATATATATTCTTGCCATAAAATCACGTTATAGAAGACGAGTTGTCTCTGTCTTCCCAGGAACAAGAGCAGGAAGCAAAGCACGTTATGAAAGACGTAAGCCCTAAGTCTCTTATCAGAAACAAACACAAAAGCACACACCAAAAATAAAATAAAATTCTTTGTCTACTTTCAGTTCTTCCCAGAAGATTTGGGGAAATTTTTTTGAAATATAAAAATATTAAAAATAATATTTAACAAAGAGGATTTAGATTAACTAGATAATCGGAAATTTTGATGACTATGGTTACTTGTATTTATTAAAAATTATTTTTAATTCACTAAAAATAGATACAACAACTTTTAAAAAGCTACTTCTATAAATCCTTAATCAAATGATGGGTTAATATGTGTTTTGTTAAAATATAGCGGCTTCTTGTTAAATTTTGTTAATATGAGAGCGGTTACAAAAAAAATTAAAATCATGAGTGACAATTTGTAAATTTCTTTTAAATAAAAAAAATTGTTGATGGCAATTCCATTTACCTAAATTTTAAAACTTAAAACAAAACAAATTATGAGTAACGATTAATATAATTTAATTTTACTAAATTTTAAAGATTGAAATTGTGATTAATGATTTCAT
>NC_029785.2:93161142-93164730 GCF_000816755.2 Arachis ipaensis
TACTATTTATATACTAAAATCAGTCATTAAAATCAGCCGCAAATATATTTATGTATAAATATATGTGTAATTTAATTTATTTTTAATGTATATTTATATTCTGACATATATTTTATACTGATGGTTAATTTTAGTGGCTGATTTTAATTTACAAGTAGCATCTTTTTTTCGCGGAAAAGGTCACTGAGTCGTTACCTTTACCTTAGTTTTCTGCAATTCTTTTTTAAATTTTATCTTTCGGTGTTAGTTTTTACTATTAGCTGGCAAGAGTTCGAATAATTGACCCTCAAAAATAGATTCCCTAAAAAAAACTAGCAAATTAGTAAGAAGGAATTCATGTGATTGTTTTACAAGTAAAACCGATTATAATATTTTGCAGGAACAACAAGAAGATAGTTGAATAGTTTTCTGATATTGTTAGTGTGCGTTTTTGTTACTAGTTAGCGGGAAATATTAATTGAATGAAGTCGCCCCTACCTGATGGCTTCTGAAGCCACACATTTAAAAACAAAATTGTAAGGCATGAAGATAGCATTTATTTTGACATCATCACAGCATATATATATTAATTAAAAAAGAAGAAAAAGTTTTAATTTAGACTTACTGGTCGAGATTAATGAGTCTCTCTTTGTCTGGGGGACGATCCGAACGAGTTGAATTAACCAATGACCTTCTTGTTGCTGTTGATGATGATGAAGAGATAGAAAAAGGAGATTTGTGGTGAGTTTGTTGAGTTTGGTAAAGCATTATTCTGAGTATGAAGCTGACATTCAAAGCCAGAGAAACCACAAGAACATGCCTCAACATGCTTCTTGGTGGATTTTCCATCTTCTTCTTCATTCTCTGATTGCCACTTGCCAGGTACGGCCACTATTAACAAACACAAACACACACACAGCTTTGGTAAAGAAGAAGATAAGTAAAGGAGTAGGTAGCTGATTATTACATCTCACACACAAAAAAATAGCCACTTAGATTTGCAAAGGGTATTCAATTAATTTTCGATGCTAGAGAAATAGATAGAAGATAGATCTTGAAAACGGTAAACTAAGGCTGCGGTTATCAATGAAGCTCATCAGCGCAATAAAGCCTTCCTATTCTTTTTTTTTTTCTCCTTTCCTTCAAAAGGCTGCTCTGATCTCTGCTTAGTGCTTACATTCTCTCAATCACGCTTAACTACTACCACTGCTTCACTCGCCCATCTAGGCGACAGAAATGTTTGTTTTATTCCATGTTTCCTACTTTTCAGTTTTTTATTATTATAATATGTTGTATGAGTAAAAAGCAAGTCCTATCTTTAATTAAGATATATCAGTTATTTTTTTTTTTTTCCTAAAGATGGTAGGTTATATTTCATTAATTATTAAAAAATAAAATACAAAGATGTCTAAAAGCAGGATAACATAATAAAAGGTGGGGATTTTCCAAAAACACTACACTGAAAGTATTCATTTAACGGTACGTGATCGAAAAACCAAGAAAAATCTTAAAGAAGAAAGAATGATAAATCAAATTGAATACAACTAAGAGCTCGCCTCATGAAGATGACGACCTAAACTAGGAGTTCTTGGGATTTCACGGAGCAACTTGACAAAGCTTGCTAGAATGGCAGAGGGCATAGAAGTAGAACCTTCAAAAATCAACTGGTTGCGAGCTTTCCAGCAGTTCCAGCAAATGATGGCAAGCAATTGAGGATTACGGTCAGCATTCTTCAACGGATTAAGTATCTCTGTTGATGCAGTCCACCATGTCCAAAAGTCGTTAGGACTCTGAGGGGGAAGACAGTCACGAAGATAACTCTGAGACCATACGTCTTTAATTCTAGAGCAATCGATCAAACAATGAGTGACTGATTCCATTGCTTCATGACAGCAGGGGCATATTGGTGATATAGATGGGATGCGGTGATGAATCTGAGCAAGCACCGGAAGTCAGCCATAGAGAGCTTTCCAGATAAATAGCTTAATTTTGTGAGGCAAGTTCAACTTCCATAGATCAATCTACGGCTTTTTCTGCTGCATATAATTAGGGCAAAGCTCCAGAGGCGGATGGTAAAATAAATAGCTAATTCTGTAACCTGAAGCTGTATCATATTGCTTGGATTTGTTCAAATCCCATTGCAATTTGTCCCTACTCTGCTGAATTTTTACTAACAAAATCCTGTTTGCAACGTCTTGAGGAAATAATTCTTGAAAGAGATTCTTATTCCAATTCCTATCTTCAGTAATTAGATCTTTAACTCTCGGAACCAACTCAGAATTAGCCTGTCTATTTGGCATGTCAGAAATTATTAAAGGATACGGAGGAGGCAACCAAGGATCTTCAAAGGTCCGGATATTCTCACCAGTACCCACAGCCCAATTAAGACATTTTTCAACAATCTTTCGGCCTTCCAGTATGTTCCTCCATCCCCAAGAAGGTAAGACTCCAATTTCTGCCGTTATAGCATTACCATTACTAAAGTATTTACCTCTTAGGATTTTGGATAATAAGGAAGTAGGCTGTGTTACACGTCGCCAAAATTGTTTGCCTAAAAGCGCCAGATTTTGGATTCTGAGATCTTTAAATCCAAGGCCTCCTTCTTTTCGTGGGCGAGTCATAGTGTCCCAGCTAATCCAAGCCATCCGCCTTTCAGAACCTTTTTGTCCCAACCAGAACTGAGAAAGTAGAGAGTGAATTTCCGAAATTAAACCATCAGGCAACTTGAAGCAAGACAATGTATAAATAGGAATAGCTTCTCCCACTGCCTTAAGCAATACGTGTCTACCACATGACGAAAGAAGATTGCGCTTCCACCCTTAGATTCTTTTCCGAACCTTTTCTTTGATCATACTAAAAGAAACCTTTTTTGATTTAGAGACTGTAGAAGGCAAACCAAGGTATTTATCCTGAGCCCCAATATGATTAATATTCATAGAGTTAGCCAATAGTGTACTAGTAGTGGAGGGAGTGTTGTGGCTAAAGAATACAGCAGATTTATTAAGATTTACCCTCTGGCCACTGATGCTTTCATAAGAATTCAATAAATGCAGGATATTTGAACATGCTTCAGGATTAGCTTTATAGAATAAGATAGAATCATCAGCAAACAGGAGGTGGTTGACCTTGGGACATCGCCTATGTATCTGAAGACCCTGAATTAGCCTGTTTTGTTCTGCCTTGTGTAGCAAGAAGGAGAGACCTTCTGCACAAAAAAGAAAAAGATAGGGGGATAGAAGATCTCCTTGTCGAATACCTCTATTTGGTTTGAAGAAACTATAAGGTTGTCCTTCCACAATAACAGAATAAGAAACAGTTGTCACTAATTCTCGAATCCACATGATCCATCGGGAGTCAAAACCAAACTTCTCCAATAAATTTTAAATAGGGTTAAGTATGATTTTGGTCCCAACGTAGAGGTCGAAAATCGGAATCGTCCCTAACTTTTTTTTTGCTACAAAATGGTCTCCAAAGTTTCAGTTTGTTTTAAAATCGTCCTTTTTACCCATTTTATTTTTTTATTACAAAATTACCCCTAAATACAAAAAATATAAAATAAATATAAATATAAATAAATAAATAAAAAAGAAGAAAGAAAGGGATACAGAA
>NC_029785.2:93164937-93166520 GCF_000816755.2 Arachis ipaensis
CCCACCACCAGTTTCTTCTTCTGTGAATTGGATTTTTTGTGAAATTTTGGATTTTTTGTGAAATTTG
Source organism: Arachis ipaensis (assembly GCF_000816755.2). Lineage (NCBI taxonomy): Eukaryota > Viridiplantae > Streptophyta > Magnoliopsida > Fabales > Fabaceae > Arachis > Arachis ipaensis. The sequence goes on from NC_029785.2 coordinate 93,165,005, forward strand.
TTGTGGAATATTGTTGTTGTTCAATTTGTTGATTATTGTTTGAATTTTCTGACGATGATGATGATGAGGCCATGATGATAATGGTGGTGGTGGTGGTGGGCTCTTGTTCAGTTTGGACTTCTGGTTGATTTTGGAAAAAATTCTGATAAAGATGATGATGACTATGATGATACTGGTGGTGGTTGTAACGGCCTAGCCCCGAAGAAACGGTACTTTTTCGGGATCAAACGGAATTTTTACAGAATTTTTAGGAATTTCTATGCATATAAGCACCTCCACTGCACAGGTGCTGCGACATCAAGCTGCTGAGTCAGCAGCTTGATTGCACAGGACACCTCTCCTAATCTAAGTAGGCACGTCGCGAAGAGTTGCGTTTTTGAGCCACTTCGGGCCCGAATTTCAAAATTCTGATTTCCGTGGTTAGTCTCTATGTGACGAGCCAGTCACGAATTTCGAGAGAAAAATTATATTAATATAATATTTACATATTATTATTTTATTCAGAATATTATATTATTATCTTCTCTACTGTGATTAATGTTGATCTATGTTTAGTAATATAATAACTAAGCTTGAAATCTACCGGTAACGGATAATACCGGCATTCTTAGATGAACTTAGCACTGCTAATGCTTCATCATATATCTTTTATTCTTATGATTTTCCAATTACTAGTGTCATTTACACTAAGTAACTTAATGTTTATCCATTAGTAGTGTAATTACTTAAGTTCTAATACATCTAGCTTTAGTAATTATCCTTTTCTGAGATATTTTGACAAGTAACTTTTGGATAATCATCATCCAAAAGCCACGGCCTCCCTAGGACAGCTTGGCTATCATTTTTGTTCTTGGAAAAGCTTAGAACACCATGAAAGAAAATCATGAAGCTTCCATGAACACCTAAGCTACTTTCTCCGTTCTTTCTCAAACCGAAACCCCTATCAAAAATCTAATCTTACCAAAGTGTTCACCTCTTCCTCCTCTTCATTTCTATGTCACTTTTCATAGAGTAAATCAAGGTATGAAGGCTGCTCCTCCTCCTTGAAGATTCGGCCATGGTGGTTCTTTAAGTTAATGATGTTTTCTTCATGTTCTTTCTTAGGATCTCTTATTCAATCACCAAAAGTTCCATGAAAACGTGATTTCTAGTTACCTTAAGGTGAGGAAAAACTTCTTTTCATCATCATGAAGCTTCAGCCTTCATGGTTCATAAGATTCTAAAGTTGTTTTTGATGTTAAAATAGGCGTAAAAGTGCTTCTAGAAGCTTGTTTTTGGTGCAATCTCGGACAGCAGCAAAGGAGGTAAGGTTTGGTAAATTAATCAATGATTGGCTGTGTTCTTGAAGTGTTAAACCAAATCTTGTTGCTTGAGATTTGATTTTGGGTGTATGTGTGAGGGTTTGATCATGGAAACTTGTTGTTTAATGCTTGAAAATCATGTTTATGATGGTTTTGAAGTGGCTGTTGGTGCTACTAGAAAACGTGACATTCCAGCCATGAAAATCATGATTTTT
>NC_029785.2:93166577-93168518 GCF_000816755.2 Arachis ipaensis
TCCTGCAAGTCGAGAGTACTTGGTAGAGGGTATGCGGTACTTAATCTGGGATTAAGTTCTGGGAAGGCCTTATCTGACCTGGAGGGTCGGATTGCGTCGGGTGCGGGTCGAAACCGACAAATGAGCTCATTACCTGCAGTAGGGACAGACATGCATCATACTTGTTTGTGCATTATTTATTGCTAATCTTCTTGTGTTCTTGTTCTATTCCTTGTTTGTTGGAGCATAACTGTGTGATTGCATATTAATGTGTGAATGTGCATTTATTTCCTATTTTCTCTCTTGTTCATGTGTTAGTTTATGTTGCTGTTATGTACATATTACTCTACATTTATTTATACTTCTATGACCACGGACATTATAAATGAACTTAACTGTAAACCTCGACCTTACTAAGAACTCCCCAGTTCTTACCCCTTACACCTCTACAGATGGACACGGGAGTCCTATTCTACGAGATTGATCCACCGTACATCCACGAGGACCCGGTGCGTGGCGAGTATTACATCTACTGTGCGGTACCTCGTATCCGTAATTATGTAGTTCGTGGTAGACCTTTCCAGTACCCTATTAGGACAACATACTTTAATCCCGATGCACCCTATGACTTTCCTTTATCTTGGTTACACCCCGGCGGACCTGGGATACCTCATCCTGAGGAGCAGATGCCACTTCCACCTGACCATCCTCCTCCACCTGAACCTCCTCTACCTCATGAGCCTATACCTGCCTAGCTTATCCATGAGGCACCTCCTGCACCTTTTGTCCTTGATGAGTGGGGTGTTCCTGTGTTGCCACCCGAGCTTGATCCTTTACCTGAGCCGATCGAGCCTCCTGTCTTTGATGAGCAGCAGGGACGTGAGTATGATCAGATCATGGAGGCGTCACCTCCTTCTCCAGACTGTATTTTGTTTGGTAGCTATCCTTTTATGGTTCCTGTGGCCAGCAGAGGTTCCTCTGCTATCACTCCGGCAGAAGAAGAGGACGAGGAAGAAGAAGATCCAGAGGAAGATCCTAACTTCATAGTTATCTCCTCTGACAGCGATGACGATGAGCCAGGCGAGGCGCCAGCAGGCGAGCATCACCATTCGCCCGGTGATTTTCCGTGAGGTACTCTGGACCAGGACTGAGGAGACTTTTTGAGACGCCTAGTCTAACTTCAGTACATTAGAGTGTCTCCCTCACTTTTGTTAGCATGATTAGAGGGAATAGGCATATCATAGAGTTAGGCTAGCCTGGGTGCCAGCTTAGGGGCTTTTGGTCAGGCCAGGCCCTGGGCGTCTTATGTACATATATGTATATACTATATGAGTCACTGACTTAGGGGTGCTGTACTATAGCTCTATGCTTATATAACTGAGCCACTTCTGTAACATGATGTATATTATAGTGTGTTGTTCCATATTCTGTTATCTTTTGTCTTACGTATGTGAACGTTTAATTATCCCTTGATATATGGAAGGTATGCGACTTTAAATTATTCTTGTTAAAAAAAATTTACTTGTAAAATTCGCGGGGTTTTAACAACGTACAGGCTTATATTTATTAATTAATAATACAAAAAGAAAAAATAAGTTGGTAACATTCGATTTCTAGTATGATCTAGACATGCTAGAAGTTGGGTCGTTACAGTAGTGGTGGTGGTTCTGGTTAGGCGTAGGCTTCTGTTCTGGTGGTGGTGGTGGTGGATGATTTTGAGGTGAAGGGAGAAGGGTATTTTCGTCTGAGGGACGATTTTAAAACAAACTGAAATTTTGGGAACCATTTCATAGTAAAAAAAAAAATTGGAGACGATTCCGATTTTCGACCTCTATCTTGGAGACCAAAATCAAACTTAACCCTTTTAAATATAAAGACAAAATAGTCTTTATATACTTCATAACCAAAAATGAATTTCTCCTCTAGTATGTAGCTATGAAACATATATAGACATTGACATTG
>NC_029785.2:93168557-93170225 GCF_000816755.2 Arachis ipaensis
TCAAAAATATAGATCAAGAATAAAGTTAAATACACTAATACATAATATTTAAATGTGTTTAAATATATTTAAAAGAGGATTTTTATTTTTTATTAAAATATGCATGTCAGATGAATGTTATATCTAAAAAATATGTTCATAAAACAAACACAACAACTTAGTAAAGTCTTTAACTCTCCGTACTGCTGAAAAATATTAGCATCGCACTAGCACCACAACGTAATATGCCATTTCTTTTAGCATAGACAACAAATTTTTTTCCCCTTACTTCTAGTACAAATTTCTCAACTTGTTATATGATTCATATTTAAATAAAAAAAATTCAATTCACATGAAAACAGAAGTTTGTCATTTTGGAAATCAAAGATTTGTACCAAATCTCAAGAAATTGCAACTTTTAATTTCATAACTCTTCCATGTTATGGTGATTATTTAAACCCCAAAATAAAGTTAGCNTTTATCTAAAAATTTTTACATTTCTAAATATCTTATTATAGTTTTGACAAAAATTGGTTATCATACTTCCAAAAAATAAAATTGATTATGTAATCATGCATGCTGAAATTTAAAATCCTTGCATTGAGTGATTTAATTTGTGATACAAGAGAGGTAACTAAGCAATTTAATATGTAACAATAATTTTCTGCATTGCATCTCCTCTGGGAACGGTAGCAATATATGGTTTGGTCAGCATCATGTTGCAGATTCGAGACTAGGTCATTAGTTCCATTCCATTCCTTCAAACACTGCATTCTCTGTAGTATTAATTTTCTACTTTAATAACCATTGAGATTCATCCTTCCTTTAATTTCTCACTATTTTATTGTAATTATAGTAGGATCAATTAGTTTTAATCCTTTAATTCTTCTTACATGTTCGAAGAAGGCTCCTAGAATTAATGCTTTTGTAGTCTCACTTTCTTCCCCTCCCATTAATTAATGTGTCAAGCCTAATTTAAATATAGTAAAAAGTAAATGCTATGGTGGCTACAAGACTTTAAATAATGTTATTAAANNNNAGAAATAAAAAATGAAAATGATAAAATTTATTTTTCCTTTGTAACCATAACCTTGTTAATATTTAATACAATATTATTATTTTACTAAGAGAGAAATGAAAATTTAGAATGTCGAGACAAGTTGTGAGGAAATAGTAGTGTTGGCCCATAGAGAATAGTAGTGAGGTCCCACTCCCAAATAGCAGGTTTGGGTAGGAAATGAAATTAAGGTTGATGCTTTTGTTGGTGTGTAATGGATCCACAACTTTAAATTCCATGCATTCTTTCTTTCACTCTCAAATGGAATTATGATGAAAGAGATAAGACAGGTACATTCCTAGAGAACAAAGGGCCTGGACCTCTTCCAGATTTAGGGTCCACCAAATCTCCATTGCATTGAACCCTCATACTCACCTTCCCGGGACCAACTCTTTTCATTATCCATCATGCTAATCTCTTTCGGACAAAGTTTCGGTTTTAATTTCAAGCTAACTCATCCCGTTCTTGTTACTTCCAACCTTGATTGATTAATTTGAGCCTCACCTTTAATTTGCTGCATTTAACACGCGTCACCATCTTTATTTATTTCTATTTTCTTTTACTATCAATAATTGAATTAATTTGTTTGAACGTCATCTTCTGAATTCAATCTTTATAAAATATATATATAT
>NC_029785.2:93170373-93191142 GCF_000816755.2 Arachis ipaensis
TGTAGTCCGTCTTTCAATTACGGAAAGATGAATTTTAGTAGAGTTTGAAATTTTGGTACATCACCATCTAACTGGTCCATTAATGATTGTCTCTCAGACGATAGAAACAAAGTTAAATTTAAACGTAATAATTTAGAAGTGCTTTGATTATATTTATTAGTTCTCCCCCCCCTATTTTTTCTTTCTTTTTAAGCTTTTGATCATACGGTATGGTCCTTTCTCAAGTTGCACATGCCTTCATTAAGCCTTTTCAGATCCCATGTTTGCATTGGGATCCAGCATGCCGTTAATGTTACTTCTTCCACTCTATGAAGGCCTGAAAACTTTATTTTAGGAATGAAAATAGGTTTTCAATAATTTTTTAATATATTGAGATCAGATTTGGTTTGGTAAAATTTTTATTTTTCGAAAATAGCTTATGAAAATCGTTTTTTAAAAGATAGCTTTTTGAAAGTGGTAACACTTGCGTTTTGGTAAAATCACAATAAAAATAACTTTTAATAAGCACAACTACACAAACACTACAATTGTGTTTGGTAAAACAGCTTTTAAAAATTAAAAAAAATATAATAAACATATTTATAACGAAGAATAATTTTTTTTAAAATTTTAGAGACCAATAATTTAAATATTTATTTGATTTACTCTCTATATTAATATAAATAGAGTTATCATTAGTCAATCAAAAACTTTGTATGTAATCCAATGTTAGTATTGATACGTCCATTATCCATCTATATATATTGACTCACTTTTACAAATCACAGAAAATGGGACACATATCTCAAGTAAAATTATATATATATATATATATATAATGTTCATGAAATTGGTGTACAAAAATTTTATAATTGGTTTTCATAAATCAGGTCTCCTTCTTCACGTTTTAAAGAACAGAGAAAAATAAAATTTTACTAGAAAATACAATAACAACGCACAAAAAATAATATAAATAGATAGAAGTTCATACCTAATACGTGATAGAGATGTATTTGTGTTAAAATTGTGAAGATTAAGTTGAAAAATAAAAAATATATGAAGAATGTGTTAGAATTTGTGAAGGTTAGGTTTAAAAATTAGAAATATATGAGTATTTCAACGGCGGAAAATATGTGTGGGAAAATAAATGAAATCTAGTGTTAATAATTAATAATTGTAATTTTGAATATTTATTATATTAGATTTTTTTTTTTAATTTTGATAAGCACAAGCCAACTTTGAAAAGTTCCCTCTTAGGTGTTTTCAAAAGCATCCCTAACTTTTAAAAGTCGCAAACACAAGCACTTGAGCTTTTTAATTTACCAAAAGCAAAATGAGGTACTTGTGCTTTTAAAAAGCACAAGCACCTCTTCAAAAAGCTTTACCAAACTCAGCCTGAGTCTATAAAAGTTTTTAAATAATGCATTCCAAAAACAACAAAAACTTGTCTTAAATCACTTCTCTCAAAAAATTAAATTGATATGAATAGAGACAAATAATTATATACCTAATATATATCTTCACACAAGAGATTCTTTTGAGTTTTGCATAAATTTTTGTATATACTTTTTTCTGTTATTATCGTGATTCTGAAAATCGGACCGTACTGGTCGATCGAACTGGTCTAACCGTGAATTGGATGTCAATACGGTTCAGTTTAATGTTAAAACTATCTAACTCGAAGCTGCTTATAAAATGTTGAACCGGCCAAAAATCGGTCAATTCTCTTAAAACGTCATCATTTTACGTTTAGGACAAAAATTCTCCTTCTCACTTGCTCATTCTCCATCGAGCCATTCCCTGATTCTCCCATTCCCCAGTCTCTCATCTCTCAATCCTAATTCCCTAAAAGGCCAAAATATAGCCCTAGGTTACAGTCTCTCATCTCTCAACTCTTAAATCTTAATGTTGATTGTTTGGTGTTAATAGGACCCTAATGACTACAATAGACGTAACATGCAGAAAGCTAATCCAAATAACGAGTCAGTGCAAGACACGACACCTTTGCTAGAAACTATGAACGCTATGGCTGTGGCCATGCGTGACTTGGTAGAATGGTAGCCACAATAAACCGGAAAGTAGAGCGTCTGGAACGATAGAATGTGAATGATAACGACAATGAAAGTAGTAATAGAGAGGTCCTTGTGAGCACAACAAGATCCCAAAGGGCAATATGTGGAGTTTGCAACATACATGCTGAAAGGTGACACGCAGTACTGGTGACAAGGTACACAATAATTATCAAGGCAGGAGAATGTTGAGATCACCTGGGACAACTTTAGGACAAAATTCTATAAGAGTTATTTTTTTCCAATCAACCTGTACTGCGAAAGAGCTTAAGCTGCTGCAACTGAGATAGGAAACTATGTCAATTACAGAGTATACATGCAAGTTTGAAGATTTGTCCCACTTCTCTAAGATCTGTCAGGGAGTCCCTGCCAAGTTGAGAAATGAAAGTGTATTAAGTTTGAAGGGAGACTCAAAGAGGAGCTTCTAGATTTTGTTAGTCCAATGGAGGTCAAGTTCTGCCTATGTTTTTGTCTGGTATGACATCTTTTTCTTGTTTAAGTTACCATGAATTTAGTTGCTTGAAACTATCGTGAAATTGCAGGGAAAGGTTTCTCTACTTTTATTAGAGACTTGAAGAAAAATTATGATGTGGGTTTCTAGTGCACGAATCCCCACATTTTCGTACAATTATACCAGCAAGTGCATTGGGTCGTCCAAGTAATACCTGAGCGAGTTAGGATCGATCTCACGAGGATTGTGGTTTGAAGCAAGCTATGGTTATCTTACAGGTCTTAGTCAGGCGAATCAGAAGGTTGTTGGATTGAGGCTTAATTGCATTAAAGGAATATTGTATAAATTACTTTTTATATTAAATGGAATTAGTGATAGGAGTATAGTTGAGGATGGGAGTTGCTTTGTCTTTTTGAATTAACTCTGGTATTACTGTCTCCTTTGCTTGTGAGTGATTTCTTCTATGGCAGGTTGTATGTGATCAACGCCATTGGCCGTGGTCATCAATCTCCTCTGCTTCAGATCAAACGCCATTGGCCATGGTCATCCAATCTGAACGAGGGTGAAGCTCTAGCAGTTCATTCTCTTGGCGATCCTACTCAAAACGCTACAAACAAGGTCGAATCTTCCGAATCAGAGAATGCTTCTCCTTTGGGTTCTAGCCTCTACCACAGAAACCCTAATCTCCCCGAAAATCGGCTGAACTGGTGTCTCGAGAAGTCCCCAACGAAGTCGTGGATTAGCCGTCTGAGAGATGTATAATCAAGCTAGCGGTTCGCGCTTTCCAGTCACGTATTCACACGAACCCAAGTAGACACGGGTGGTTGTCAGGCACGCGGTCTTAGTATGATGAACAGAGCTGATTGTCATTGATAATCCTATTCACCATGTTGAAGAACGAGTATACATCTTAGAATTAAATCAAACATGGATCGAAGAGAAACAGTAATACTTTTATTAATTCATAGGACTTAGCAAGGCTCCTCCCCTCAACCTAGAAGGTTTAGAAACTCATACTTAAAGTAAAATACAATGGTAAAAACGAAAATTAATGTGAATGATGGACGAAGATCCTTAACAAAGAGTGATCTTGTACTTTAAATACTAAACTAATGACTAGTAAGGGTAAAACAACCTTTTCAGTGCTAAAATCCACTTCTAGGGCCCACTTGGTGAGTGTTTGGGCTGAGTTTTGATGAGATCCACATGCTAGGAGGCCTCTAGGGCATTGAACTCTGGCTAGGGGGTTCTCTTTGGGCGTTTGGATGCTGGGCTCTACTCCTTGGGCGCTGAACGCCTGGAAGGGGGCAGGAGGCTGGCGTTGGATGCCAGTTTTGGGCCTTCTAATCTGAAGCAAAGTATGGACTATTATACATTGCTGGAAAGCTCTGGAAGTCAGCTTTCCATAGCCATTGAGAACGCTCCATTTGGACATCTGTAGCTCTAGAAAACTCTTCTGAGTTCAAGAAGGTCAGATCTGGACAGCATCTACAGTGTTTTCTCTGTCTCTGAATCAGACTTTCGCTCCAGCTCCTCAATTTCAGCCAGAAAATACCTGAAATTACATAAAAATACAAAAACTCAAAGTAGAATCTAAAAATATTAATTTAACACTAAAACCTATAAAAACTTAATAAAAACTAAACAAAACATGCTAAAAACTATATGAAAACAATGCCAAAAAGTGTATAAAATATCCGCTCATCAGTTTTCTCATTCTTCTCGAGACTCACATAAGTGGTATGGAGTATGCAACATGACCATCGATTCATCCATATGAGGATTGTTGGGATGGAGTCTGCAAATTGATTACTTACGGCTATGTATGGGAGTCTATAAAAGACTTTAAGTAAGATGCTTTGGGATAATCTCAGAGCCCTAAAACAATTACCACTCTCCTTTGGTGTGCTATTAGGGATTTTAATGCGCTTCTCCATGATTTTGAGAGAAGAGGGGTACTGGTTCACAGAGTACAACTGTCTGTCGAAAGTTCATGGCTTGTGTCTCTGATTGTTGTTTGACAGACTTAGGCTACTCTGTGTGGCCCTTCACTTGGAGAAGAGATAACTTAGTGAAGAGGCTAGATAGAGAACTTGGAAATATTGATTGGCAAATTACTTTTCCTAAGCGGGTTGTCCAACATCTCCTATGTATAAGTCTGATCATTCCCCCTTATATCTCCGCCCATCATTTGTTGCATCTCCAAAAAGAAAAAGGTGGCCTTTTTGCGTTTTGGCGACGGATGAGTCACCCAAATTTTGACAGTCTGTTGAATAATAGTTGGAACCATCAAAATTTATAGAATAATGTTGTTCATGATTTTTAGGTTTCAGTAAAGGATTGAAACTATAATATTTTGGGCAACATTCAGAAATGAAACCATAGATCCTTTGGAGACATCAAGGCATCAACAATATTCTCAGTCAAAGTGGAAACTGTTTTCTTGAGGAGCTGCAAGGGAATCTATGAAAGGAGTATGGGAAGATTTTGGCCCAAGAGGAACTCCTTTGGTTCTAAAAGTTGCGTATGAATTGGATTGAATACAGAGACCGCAATACCAAGTACTTTCATAGGTCCATTATTGCTAATAGAAGGAAAAAAAGGATTGAGTCCCTATAGGATGATGATGGAAATTGGGTGTCCTCCCAAGCTGATTTAGAAAAGATGGCCACAAAGTTTTATTCTAAGTTGTACATTAATGAGTTACCAAACATTCCCTTTGTTCTGAATAAGGTCTTTCCTCCTCTTGACCTAAACAATTTGAATTTTATTGGTGCAGATATATCAGATTTAGAGAGCAATGAATCTCTCTTTAGCATGGGTTTGCTTAAAAGCACCAGGAAAAAATGATTTGCAAGCCATTTTTTATCAAAGCAAGTGGAATTTGCCATTTGGTGAAAAAATCTACGAAAACCTGACTGTTGTCAAAGATATTTATGATACCCTCCTAGCCCTCATTCCAAAAGTGGAGTATGCAACGAATCTAAAGCAAATGAGGCCCATTAGCCTATGCACCGTGTCTTGCAAGGTGATAACTAAAGTGTTTTTTTGAAGGCTGAGGAAGGTTATGAAAAAGCTGGTAAAACCTATCCAAAATAGTTTTGTCCCAAGGAGACACACCTCGGATAATATAATCATCACCCAAGAAGTTATTCATTCCATGATAACTAAAAATCAGAAAAAAAGTTGGATGGCAATCAAGATCAATCTTGAAAAAGCTTATGACAGGTTAAAGTAGAGCTTTATTAAGGATTCTCTTCAGGACATTAGCTTTCCACACCATTTTGTTTATTTGGTTTGTACTTGCGTGTCCACGAACAAGATGAGAGTTCCTTGGAATGGCGAAGTTCTAGATGAGTTCACCTTGTCCAGAGGTATTAAGAAGGGAGACTTTCTTTCCCCATACTTGTTTGTTCTGTGCACCAAACGCTTTTCCCAACTCGGCAGTTCGACTGTGGATCTTAAGTTTTGAAAACTCATCAAGCTTGATAGGGATAGGCATTCTCTTCACATTTATGTTTTGCGATCCAATTGTCTTTGCTGAGACTTTCTTGGAACAAGCCAATTTGATTAATAGAATTCTGGAAGCTTTTTGTACTAGTTGGGGCCAAAGAGTTAGTAATGAGAAAACAAGAGTTTTCTTTTTCAACAATGTGGGGCATACGGTTAAAGGAGAGATTTGTGAAGCTTTGCATTTCTCCATTACTAGCGACCTAGAAAAATATCTTGGGGTGCCTATTCTCCACTCAAGACAGACTAAAGATACCTATAATGGTGTTATGACCAAGATGTAGACAAGGTTCAATAATTGGAAGGCTAACGCCCTATCCCTTGGATGAAGAATAACCCTAGTAAAATCGGTTCTTACTTCTACCCTCGTATATAATGGAAACTGCTTATTTACATGTGCATACTTGTAATATGATTGATTTGAATTGCAGAAAGTTCCTTTGGAGAGAAACCGAAAATACTAAAAATACTCATCTTATCAGTTGGAAGAAGGTTGAAAAATAAAAAAACAACAGGAGGCCTTAGGGTGCGTCATACAAAACATCATGTTTTTATGATGAAAATTGGCTATGGTCTCATTGAAAATAAAAAAAGATAACCATTGGAATGATTGGTTTTGATCAATGTGATTCTGTTTTTTTGAATTTGATTCTTTGTTAGGGTCCCTTGGTGTTTGAACGAATAAAACTCTAGCTACCACCTAAAATCATAATCCGAGACCTGGTACTTTGCATAACAAAGAAGAAGAATGGCAAGAAGAAGAAGAAGAACAAGAGGAAGAATATTGGATAGAACATTTTCTGTTTTAGGGTATAAAAGGAAAAAAAAAGGATCAAATATGTGCTATTGGACTTTTCCTCCAGCTTAGCTAGTCGTTAGTATGTCTAGCGTAGGAAAGGTTAAGCCACGTCACTAGCAGCGTTGAGTTCCGGTGACAAAAAATACATGAGAGACTACATTGGTGTACTTTTTTAAATATGAGGGACCAAATTGTAGTAATCAGAAAGTCAGGGATTAAGTCGATGCAATTCACCAATCTCAGGGACCAAAGTAGGGTTTAACTCTATCAGCTAGATAGGTCCCCAAAAAAATATTTTATCAGTCAGATGCACCCCTCTTTAAAACAACAATGTTTTGCACATCTGACATCTAACTCAAGGACAAAATTGTCCTCCTCGAAATGATGTTATTTTGTTCTCTTCTGATATGACATTATTTTGGCCACATGGGTCTGAGACCAAACTGTCCTGCACTTGACACGTCTCTCTTAATTGGACACGTCATCAAGTTAACAGATACACACCGCTATCAATCTTAACTAAATCAAATTGAACTGAAGAGGTATCTAACATATAATAAAAAAATCATACCTAAAATCCTAACTAATTTCTTTTGGAAACAAATCTATCAAATCGTAAATTCCTCGAAACGGTATTACTTTTAGTTCATCATTTGTCTGAGGAAAAAAAAAGATAAGCTACTATGCCAAGTTGAAACTTGAAAGAAAGCGGCCAATCCGAAAATAAAGTATATTCAAGTTTCAAAGAGACTTTGATATTACACTTTTATTTTCTTATTTTTCCTACAAGATTATTCTAAATCTAAAATGTAAATTAAATTAAAGTCCCACTGCAAAAGTTATAGTATTTATTATTACGATAAAGTATTGTTTAGTTTTTGATATTTGCGTTAGGTCTCAATTTTATTTTTAATATTCGAAATATTTTATTTTATTTTAATTTTTTAGTCAAAATAATTTTTTTTAAATATATATTTATTCTAATTATATTATAAATTATAATTAAAAACAAAAGTTAGAGATTATATACTTCGATGAAAAGGACAACCATAATGAATAGGTGATGAGTACTATTCTATGAAGTATGGATACTTTGTTGAGTTAGTGTGTTTGTGTATTAGATACATTTTGAATACAACACAGATTGACATACATTCGTTCAATATGTATAGTTTTTGTGTACAACTATGTTTTAATAAAATTATTTTTTTATCTAAACACATCTAAATACTATCATGTATTAATATATCAAGTCTTATTCTTAACATGTATTTTTGAAATGAATTTAAAAATAATATATAGTAATGAGTAATGCTAGAGAGCCAATAATTTTGGTGTTTTGTAACCATTAATTGGCCATCAATAATATTTTTAATGGTGTGAGATTATATCTAATGATAAAAGATCATTCACTTTTATTTTAATGGTTAAGTGCTGGCCAAAAAACACAAAAATTTCTGACTCCTTAGACTTTTCCTATAGTAATTATATATTAAGTGGCGATTTCATTAGAAAACACATTTTAGGCATAATAAATCATAATAATCATGTGTGTGGGTCTTTTCCACCGGCAAATAGCAGATAGTAGCTAATATCACTTGGAATTTACAAGTGCCTAATTGTGGACCCCATGATATCAATGTAAAAACAGATGACATGTTGCGGCAATCAGTGATCCAAATTCAATTCCCAGATAGCCTTTGAATGGACCATATATATTTTCCAATAATAACATGCACACATGCATACACATTACATGATTTTGATTAAAATTGAAAACCAAATGTGTATCCACTTAATTAGGTGTTTGTGTTACTGGTTACGTTTATGTTGAGAACACCATCGTACAACTGCAATAATCTGGGTCTTTAATTTCTTTATCCACTAACAGCAATAATGTTATGTTAGTAGGCTTTAATTCAATAATGTCTAGCTAGGTGGTAAGATTAATTGCAATAATCAATACAAAGTTAGAAAAACTATTTAATTTACATGACACTGTTCATGTATATAGTCGTCGTAACCTAATATACCCGTATTTTATGGTAAGCATGACAGCTGTATACGCATGAACACTAATAAGTAGTTATATTAGGAATGAGTTAAGACGCCCTAATAGATAGGTCATAGAAGTAGCATATAGCAACTAATAAAAGACCAATGAGTCAACATTTCAATGTACTCGTATCTAGGTGTGATTGGGGCCTTATTAATTAGGACTCTATATTTGTCTCATTGACTTTGAATTTTGATGCCATCAGTGCTTTTCGCATCTTTTAATAATTCAAACTATCTTGTAACTGATTAGGTTTAGGGTTGAAAATAAGTCAGCGCAGGTTAAAATTTTTTTTAATAGGTCTGATCTATTATGTAGTTAATTGGATTGAATTTATTTTATAATGACCTGACAGCCCAATAAGGCTAATTAGTGAACCTGACCTTGACCTATTAGTATATTAAAGCTTTTAAAAGAACTTGAGTCTGAACCTGTGCTTCATTTATAACAGGTCAGGCCAGACCAGGCCAAACACAGGTCAAGCTACAGGCCCCTGACAGGTCGCCTGACCTTTTTTCATTCCTAATTAGGCCTAACTATAATGCTGGGTTTGAAAAAAAAAATTGAAAGACAAAGACTATAAAATAAAAATCGATGAGAGACAAAAATTAAATTAAATCTTATATTATGTTAAATATATAAAATACATTATATTTTAATATTTTATTTAATTTAAAATAAATTTAAAAATTTAAATAAATAAAATTACTTAAATATTTTTATTAATTGAAAAAAATCACATCCCTCTTCATATGTCCTATTTTTAAAATAGCCTCCCACCATTTTTTTAGTGTCCTTTAAGGCATTTTACCCTCCCTTACCGTGTATTACGGTTTAAGCATAATACCACGTCGTCTTTTGCATTATGATCTCCAGTGCTTTGTAACGTGGTGAAAAATTGTCGATTAAGAATTTAGTGTAGAAATAATGTTGCAAGTATAGTTCTTAACCGACGAAAATTCCGCTTATCAATTTAGAAGAAATTGTCACAAATTGAGAATAAAAATACTAGGAGTAGAAATTTCAGGTCGTCTCCCAATGAGTTGACAAAATAGTGTGAGTTATTGGTCAGGAGTTTTCCGAGAAATTTTAGAGTTGGAGAATAGAAAAATAAATAATTATAAATTAAAGCAATGAAAATTAACAAGAGGTTTTATGTAATTCAAATAAAAAGCCTTGACCCGGAGAAGATTAATTGAAAGTTCTATCCTTGTTGGATTTTCCCAAGTGTAATAATAAGAGGTTGTTGTTCTACTTAGTCCTCCTTTACCTGATAAAGGAAAGTCAAGTAACTAACTAACTAACTCTGAACCTCAAGTCCTAATCCTCTCCTAAGGAAGGATTAGAGTTAGAGACTAGAGAGTTAGCCAACAATTTCCAATTAAAATTAACACTTGAGTATTCCCAACTCAAGGGTTTCCTCTTAATCAACTCCAAAGTCAACTTAGGAGTCTACTCCATTGACATGAATACTACATTCACATATGAAGAGAATAAAAAAAAAGACATGATAAATTAAATAAAATAATAACTGAGAATTAATTAAAGGTAAAAGTAGTTCTTTGCATTAATAAATTCCAAAACCATAAACATCCATATCTGAACAGGGTTAATGAGCGATTAAAAGAGTAAGGGAATAAGAGAACAAACTAGAATAATGGAAACTTCAATGGAGGTAGTGACTCTTCTCAATATCCAAATCAAAAGCAATAAATTCTAAAACTATGAGTGTGAAGAACCCTAGAGGAAGTAGTAGAATTCTCCCTCTAAGATTCAAAAACTAAAAGCTAAAACTGTGTAATGTCAATGTGTGTTGAGTCACTGCTTGTCCCCTGGCTCTAGTCTGTGTTTCTAGGCCGAAAACTGGGTCCAAACTCAGCCCAAAATCGCTCCCAGCGTTTTCTGCGTTTTCTGCACGAGGCGCATGTCACACGTATGCGTTAGGTACGCGGACGCGTCGATGATCCTTTTCGCGTGTCACGCGTACGCATCAGGTACGCGCACGCATCGATGTGCAAAGCTTCAATTCACGCGCACGCGTCAGGTACGCGCACGCATCGCTCCTCGCTGGTGATCTCCTTTAATTCTTGTGCTCCTTCCATTTATGCAAGCTTCCTTTCCATCCTCTAAGCCATTCCTGCCTTATATAGCCTGAAAACACTTAACACACAGATCACGGCATCAAATGGTATAGAGGAAAATTAAAATACACAATTTAAAGGCTTAGGAAGTAAGTTTTCAACCATAGAACCAACTTGGAAAGGAATTGTAAAATCATGCAAATTGTATGAATAAGTGTGCAAAGACTTGATAAAAACCACTCAATTGAGCACAAGATAAATCATAAAATAGTGGTTTATCAATCTCCCCACACTTAAACATTAGCATGTCCTCATGCTAAGCTCAAGGAGATAGAAAGAATGAATGGGGAAAGTAAGACTCATGCAATGCAACCTATATATGTGAATGCAACTATATGCTAAGATGTTTCTACCTACTTAGTTAAAAGTAAACAAGTTCTCCAAGACAAATATAAATCAAATTCAACTAATTTAAATCATACAATAAAAGACAATTAAACTTGTAAGAAGATAGCTCATGAAAGTAGGAAACACAGAATCAAGCATTGAATCCTCACTGTTAGTGTATATGCACTCTAATCGCTCAAGTGTCTAGGGTTAATCCACTCTACTCTTCCCTAGTCATGCTTTCTAAAACTTTGTTCTTCATCTAACCAATCAACAAATATTTAGTGTAAAAATGCAAACATCATGAGGTCTTTTCAAGGTTGTAATGGGGCCAAGGTGAGGGTGAGGATATATGTATGGCTAAGTGAGCTATAATATGAATCTTTGACCAACCTAAGCTATCACCTAACATACATACACTCTATATAATTCTAAAATCATGCCTAGCTACCCATATCTCACTTTTGTGTATTTCACATACTCATGTATCAAATTTCCTTTAATTTCTCCATATCTGCATTGATCTTTTATTAAACTTAGCATTGGGATAATTTTATCCCCTATTTATTTATTTATTTCTTTGTTTTGTAAATTATTTTTTTTGTGTAAATATGAAAACAAACATAACATATCAATGCATATGATTTTTCTGGTTTCACATAAGTATGCACTCAAAATTCCAATATCTTGTCAATAAAACTCAATACTTTCTCATCAACCCAAGTTCCCATAATTTCCCACACTTAATTGACACACAATCTCTATCTTAAGCTAACCAAAGATTCATTTGGGGTAATTAATTATTTTTTCGCTTAAGGCTAGTGATGTTATAAAATATAGAATAAATGGGGATTAAAAGGCTCAAAGTGGCAAACAAGGGTAAATGGAATGGTAGGCTATTTGGGATAAGTGAGCTAATAATAATTAATAACCTCAATCATATGTATGCATGTAAATACACTAAACAATGGACATATAGAATGGAACAAACTATAGATTGCAATTGTAGAGAAGAAAACACACAAGAATAAATATCATGGTTAAATAATATAACCATATAATTAAGCTCAAAATCTCACGGGTTGTGCGTTCTTAGCTATAAACCATGTTCCAAATACAATCTTCAAACAAGTTTAACACAAATTTTTAATTTAAATTAGTGAAATGCTATAAAATAGAGCCTTGAAAAGAAACTCATTATTTCAACCAAGTAGAACATACATGCAAGCAATTATTATCATACAATCTATCCTATATAACAAAAGAAAAACTAAAATATTGGTGTTAAGAGAGAGAAATTACCTCCGGAAGTCAAGGACTGACCTCCCCACACTTAAGGCTTATCAGTAAGGAGCAAGGTAGGGCTGGAAGCATCGCCTCCGCTCTCTGGTTCGCCATGGCTCCCGGTGCTACTGGATGAAAGGAAGTCCGGGGTGTCCTTCTGTTCTGGAGGTGGGTGAGTACTGATGAACGTAAATATTCTTATGCCGGTTAGAAACTAGCAATGAATCCGATCGTGAGTATAGTCTAACCAACACGCGAATACCGCATCAAACAATTCTAAAATCTATGATCGAGAGTATTGATCTCGGGTCGTTCTCCCTAGGAATTGACTTGGAATGTGCATCATTGATTAGGAAAGCTTTTATGGTTTTGAGAGTTGGTGCAAAAATTCAAGCTAGCAAAGCAAACAACAATTAATTGAGATAAAAGCCTTGGCTAGGGGTAAGCATTGAAAGTTTCATCCTTATAGTTTCCTTCAATTATGATAAGAATTGATTGTTGCCTCACTTAGTTAACCCCCTAACAATGGAAGAAAGTCAAGTGAGAGTAACTAACTTGAGTCACAAGTCCTAGTCTCACCCTAAGGAAGTCTAGCTTTAGTGCACTCCAAGTCAATTAGCAATTCTCAATTCATAATCTACAATTGATATCCACTATTCAAGTGTCTCCAATAACTCAACTCCTAAGCCAAGTAAGAGAAATCTACTCCATAGTTAAGGTTGTCATTATCACAAACAATTGGTAGGCAATTATAGAAAACATGATGCAATTGAGAGAAGAGAATTAAATTAAAGCTATCTAATCCAAACAATCATCAACAATCAAACAATTGAATGAAACTTCAATTCATTAATCTAAATTCAAAGCAACAAAGTCAACCAATTCTAGATCTAAGAAATTTAATCAAAAGAGCATCAATTAAGAGTAGAAGAAGAGTAGATCTACAACTTGTACCAAAGCAAAAGTGAATTAGCAATGGATCTCACCAAAAAATCAAAGAAGAATTGCAATGGAAGAAGTGAAATCCTAGAGAGAAGTTGGAGTTTCTCTCTCTAAAAATAAAATGTAACTAACTCCCCAAAAATATCTAGAATTATGACTAATTGTCCTAATACTCCTAATCCTTAGTCTTCTTAAGCTTTTCCCTCCAAAATTTACTCCAAAACAGGGCCTAGGAACCCCTTGAAATCGCTGGGCACATGTTCCATTTAAAAAATCATGTGCACACATCGACGCGTACGCACACTGCACGCGTACGCGTCCCTGGGGTCTTTTGCGATCTGCGCGCAGGCATAAGGTGCGCGCGAGCGTCATAAGGAATATGGCCCAGCCATATAAGCACGCCGGCTTCTCGCTCGGCTCCACTGCGGTGGCTCTGGATGAGCGCATCCACGCGTACGTGTATGGTGCGTGTGCGCGTGCATGTCCAAACTCCAATTCTTTAATTTGTTCCATGATCCTTCCATTCATGCATGCTTCCTTCATTCCTCTTAGCCATTTTTGTCCTGTAACTTCTGAAACCACTTAACAAATGGATCAAGGCATCTAATGGTAATAGAGGAGGATTACAATATATCAATTTTGATGCAAAAGAAGCATATTTTCATCTATGAGGTAAAATGGGAAAGGAACACAAAATCATGCAGTTTTATATGAATAAGTGTGGAAGATCATTGATAAAACCCTTAGATTCTATACATGATAAACCCTAAAAATGGAGTTTATCAACCTCCGCACACTTAAAGTATAGCATGTTCTCATGCTAAAGGAAAGCAAAAGATCAAAGGACCACAAGGAAGTAGGACTCATGTAATGCAATCTACCTACATGAATGCAACTAAGGTGTATGCTACTATCCACTTGGCCAAGAGCAATTCAATCTTCCTAGAGTACGCATTTATATGCACATAGGGCAAAATGATGGTTAGTGCATGAACTCTACCAAATCTAGTTATCGAAATGAGATATGCATAGTTCACATGAAGAACGCTCGCGAGAGCCGGGAACAAAGAATTGAGCTTCGAACTCCTTACCGGAAGTATTTGCACTCTATTCGCTCGGTGTATAGGGTTGATCACTCAATCCTCCCCTACTTCACGCTTATATGGACTATACCAATTCCAATAGTCAAAGTGAAGTGTACATAACTTGCATGAAGAATGCTCGCGAGAGCCAGGAACAAGGAATTGGGCTTCGAACCCTCACCGGAAGTGTTTGCACTCTATTCGCTCGGTGTATGGGGTTGATCACTCAATTCTCCTCTATTTCATGCTTTTCCAAAATTTGTTCTTCCTCTAACAATCAACAATTGTTCTATGCATGCATACATATATCGTGAGGTCTTTTCTTAGGTTGTAATGGGATTAGGGTTAAGGTAGGGTTAGATATTTGGTTAAGTGGGTTAAAATTTGAATTCCTTGATTAACTTGAGCTTCTCATCTAACCTATATAACATCCTATACAACTATATACTAACCTAACTACCCATTCCTCACTTTTTCACACACTCATGCATTCACTTTTGATCATTACACATATGCATTGATTTGTCTCTAAGCCTTACTTTGGGACATTTTGTCCCCTTTTCTTGCTTCTCTCTTATATATATATATATATTTCTTTCTTTTCTTTTCTTGTCTTTTCTCTTTCTTTTTTTTTCTCTATACACATATGTGTGTATATGTACATTTTTTTTCAACTTTATACAAGAATGTCAATGCATAAGGTTTATTAATCAACACATGAGTATGTATCCACTTCTCAATATTTTCAACAAAAACAACATGCTCTTATCTCAACCAATGCTTTCCCCCCGCATTTTTCCACACTTGAACGACACACACGCACTAGCCTAAGCTATTCAAGGATTCAAATAGGGACATTCATGGTTTTTCGCCTTGGCTTGTGATATGCTAGAATTAAGAATAAGCGGGTTAAGTGTAGGCTCAAAATTGGTTGCAAGGGTTGTTATAAGGTAAGGTCATTTGGGTAAGTGGCTAAGTGAATTGATGGCCTCAATCATGCACATGCATTCATACATATAACAATGGACATATAGAGTCAAACAAATTAAGGATCACAATCATAGGGAGAGGACAATGCACACAAGAAGAAAAGTAAGTGGTTATAAGATGCAACCACGCAATTAGGCTCATAACTCACTTGCTTGTGTTCTTGGCTCAAAATCCATGTTCCAAATTACATTCTTTAAATAAGCTAAGCATAAAAAGATTTTTAAAATTAGTAGGGTTGCCCTAAAATTCTAGTTTTCTAGGAGAGAAGTCATTACTCTAACCAAGTAAATTTATTAAGAGATAATTAGTATGCAAAAGATGCCAAAAAATGAAAAACCTAATATGCAATCTATCCTAGTTAACAAAAGAGACTCAAGAAGTTTATTCGGGTGTTACCTATGAAGACCGGTCGGCCGACCGACCTCCCTATACTTAGAAGTTGGCACGGTCCTCCGTGCCTTGAGTGAGACGCAGTCGTTGATCGGCTTCCGAGTGTCCATCCTCTTCTTCATTATCGCTTTCCACATTATTGGTATCAGTGGACGTGGAAATTTCTGGTTCTTCCATAGGTGGTGTTAGGCAACTTAGAAGCTTCTTGACAAAAGCGTATCGGCGTTGGTTACGCCGCTCATAATGGTCAAGCTTCTTGTGGAGTTCCTCTATGCGTTGCATGGATGACTTTGGTGGTACGGATGAGGTGGATGGGATGCTCATGGGGACGGTTAAGTTTGGCTCTTCGGTGTCCGCCGGGGGATAAAGGTATCTCCCGTTGGGAACAACATCGCCATCTACCGGGATCATGACCCTTCTATCCTTGGTCTCCCGTAGAACACCGGCTGTGGCAACTAGATCGGTCACTAAAGCGGGAAAAGGTAGGTTCTCCTTAGCATGGATGCGACCCATAGATTGGCGAATGAGACGGAGAATATGGACTGGTCTCTCAGTGAGGACACACCAAACCAATAAGGCTAACTCGGCAGTGATAGATGAGCCATGGGTGCTTGGGAGCACATAGTGGGCAAGAATTTGGGCCCATGCTTGAGCCTCTCGAGTGAGAAAATGTGCGGTGATGCCCTTGGGCTGGGGTCTCATCCTTCCTCGAATCCATAATGATTCGGGTATAGCAATGACCTTGAGGATGGCATCCTAATCAAACGCATATTGGCACCGTGCCGACAAAATCTCTTGATAAGCATCAATCCCGTCCGCTAACGGTCCGGTCTTAAGCACACGTTGAATGGCCTCCTCTGTGACGAGAACTTGTCTTCGGCACACAAATACCGATGTAAGGGAAGAGAAATGGTAGTTAGTGTAGAATTCTTCCACCCAAGACAAGTTTGCCTCCCGTGGCTTCCTCAATAGGAACTCCCATTGCCCCCGTTCAATGCGGGGCATGATGAGTGGTATGACATGAGTCGGAGGGGCTAGAAGGGGCTCCACATGATAGTTTCTTGGTTTGATCAAGGGGAAGACAAGTTCGCAATAGCGGTTGGGGAACTTAGTCGGATCCCTTACCGGATTGTCCTTTTCCGAAACATCAATGTTAGCAACGCTCCTTGTCTTATTGGAGAGGGGCTTGGCTTTAGGTCCTTGTTGTGCTTTGCTAGTGGACCTTGAGGGTGCCTTCTTGGGTGCTTTTCCATTGTCTCTTTTGATCACCATCCTAGAAAAGAGGGAAAAGGTGGTAAAATTAAGCTTAAAGATGCACCAAGAAAGAACAATCATGCAAGTGATAAAGCATAAAAGATAAGTAGCTTAGACACATGACAGCTGCAACATGAGACTAAATCCATAATGAAAATCTTGGCTAATCACTAGCATGTGATGCGTGAGTGGTATAGGCATGTAAACAAGAAGCATGAGAAGCACACACTCTTGACATCAATAACAAGAAGTGAGAGTTAGGGGATGAGCATGTAGGAATGAAATAAGAGATGTAGTAAGCTCAATGCACATATGAACACGCAAGTGGAAGAGAAAGAACACCAAAAGAGAAAGCATTAAGGTAAAGTAACTCCAAAAAGTCATCCGGGTCTTTCATCAAACACTTGGTGTGCATCCCTTCTTATGATAAGAATTGAGTAAGGAAGACAATGTAGCATCCCATATGGCATCATCAATCATTATATCACACCACAAATTACAAAAGAAGGCAAGTAAATCAAACAAACTCATCAATGCAAGAGTAATCTCTACTTGTAACACCCATAAGAGAATGAAAAGAAAGAAGGAAAGAAAATTCAACAAACAAAGAAAACATGAATGAAACTAACTAAGAGGGAGAGTAAGGAAATGTAACTAAGGAAAGGAAGAAGGAAAAGGAAAAACCAAACAAAAGTGGAAATGAGGAGTACCTTAAGAGGGGTAAGAAGAGATGGGGTATGCAGGTGAGAGAAAGGGTAGTGAGGAGTAAGAGAGAGAATATGGAAAAGAGAGATGTGGGTCCGCCGGAGGTGGTGGTTGCTGCCGGTGGTGGCAGAGAAGGGGTGGTAGGGATGGTAAGAGAAAGAAGAGGTGGTAGGGAGTAGAGGTGAAGAAGAAGGGGGTGGGAGGGAGAAAGAAAGAAAATTGAAGAAGAGAGTGGCGCGTGCTAAAGCAATTGGTTCGCAGAACCGACGCGCGTGCACCATGCACGCGTGCGCGTGCATGGGGAAAATCAATAAGGGCGCGGACGCGCACGGTGCGCAGACGCGAACGGTGCACGGACGCGCAAAGTAACCAAATGCCAATGTGCGCGCGAGCGCCAGGTGCGCACGCGCGTGCATGTGAGTTGTGCCCTCAGCATAGGTTGGGCACAACTTTGGCTCAACTCTCGGGAAAAAGTACCAGAAAATAGAATTTGATAATCGACGCGTACGCGCATAGTGCGCTTGCGCGTCGATTGGTTACGGGTGAGTTGAGCTGGGCCAATGGCATGAAAGTGGCCCAACCAGGGCACAACTCTCGGGAGGAATGGCCCAGGATCGCAAATCGCAATAGTGACGCGTACACGGCTATGGCGCGTACGTGTGCTTTTGCGCGAATGGCCATGGACGCGTACGCGCATTGTGCGCGCACGCGTGATGCTGGTTATGCCCAGGGCTCAAAGCTGGCCCAGAATTTGCACAACTCTCTGGAAGATGGCCCAGGAGCTGCGAAGACCTATGGGCGCGTACGCGCACAGTGCGCGCACGTGTGCTCTCCCCCTTTTTTTTGAATGAATAGAAGAATGCCTAAGTATCATGTATTCACTGGCCAAGCAAGCCAAAGAGGGCAAGAACACCCAAAATCAATGCAAAACCTAAAGAGGGGTGTTCTTGTACCACACAATCAAATTATTCATGGAAAAATCAATGCAAGCCTTCATGAAAAAATTATCCAAGGTATTCACAATTAATTCTAATCAATGAGGACTATATCTAAGCAATTGCAAACCAATCAAGAGTTTAAGAACTATATACAAGAGGGTAAAAAGGATAGATCTCACCATGGTGGGGTGTCTCCCACCTAGCACTTTTGTTTAATGTCCTTAAGTTGGACTTCCACTAGCTCATTGCTCTTTGCCAAGAGGTGCATCTTCCAAAAGGAATACATCAATCTCTTTATTGCTCTTCATTTGCTCACCATGACACAACTTGAGACGGTGCCCATTGACCTTGAAGATATCCGAACTTGAGGGATGGCGCAAATGGTAAACCCCATAGGGTTCCGCTTTTACTACTTGATATGGGCCTTCCCATTTCGACCTTAGTTTTTCGGGCAACAATCTCAATCTAGAGTTATAAAAAAGGACTAGATCACCGGCTTTAAATTCTTTGCCTCTTATGTTCCTATCATGCACGGCTTTCATCCTCTCCTTGTAGAGTCTAGATTTCTCATAGGCTTTTAACCTCAAACACTCCAATTCCACTAATTGTAGCTTTCTCTCAATTCCGGCCCCTCCCAAACTTGAATTGCACTTCTTGACGGCCCAATATGCCTTGTGTTCTATCTCCACCGATAGGTGGCAAGTTTTGCCATAGACCAACTAAAATGGGCTCATGCCAATTGGCGTCTTGTAAGCCGTTCTGTAGGCCCAAAGTGCATCGGTGAGCTTGGCACTCCAGTCCTTTTTATGAGACTTCACAATCTTTTCCAATACGAGCTTGATCTCCCGGTTGGAAACCTCGGCTTGGCCGTTCGTTTGGGGATGGTAGGCCGTGGCTACTTTATACATGATGCCATATTTTCTCATTAGCCCTTCCATTCTCTTGTTGCAAAAATGTGAGCCTTGATTACTCACGATTGCTCGTGGCGATCCAAAATGACAAATTATGTTATTCCTCACAAAAGAAAAGACCACACTAGCATCGTCTGTCCAGGTGGGTATCGCTTCCACCCATTTGGACACATAATCAACGACTAGTAGAATGTAGAGAAAACCATTAGAGTTTGGGAATGGCCCCATGAAGTCGATACCCCACACATCAAAAATCTCACAAAATAACATGGTTTATTGGGGTATCTCATCCTTCTTGGAGATATTACCAAATCTAAGACATTGAGAACAAGATTTACAAAAGAGAGAAGAGTCCTTGAAAAGAGTTGGCCACCAAAATCCACAATCTAGGATCTTTCTTGCCGTCCTTTGAGGTCCATAATGGCCACCTCCCTCAGAGGAGTGGCAAGCTTCCAAGATTGATTGGAATTCGGTTTGTAGGATGCACCTCCGAATTACTTGATCTGTACCACATCTCCAAAGGTATGGGTCATCCCATACATAATATTTGGATTCACTTTTTAACTTATCCTTTTGATGCTTGGAGAGATTAGGAGAAAAGGTGCGAGAGACCAAGTAATTGGCAATCGGTGCATACCAAGGGATTACTTCAGAGATTGCTTGCAAGCCCTCAAAGGGAAAAGAATCATTAATAGGAGTGGAATCGCCTTTGGTGTGCTCAAGGCGACTCAAGTGATCCGCTACTAGATTTTACAAACAACTCCTATGTTTGATTTTCAAGTCAAATTCTTGCAATAATAAAACCCATCTAATCAATCTCGGTTTGGATTTCTTTTTAGCCAACAGATATTTTAACGCCGCATGATCCGAGTACACTACCACCTTGGAACCAAGTAGATAAGCTCGGAATTTATCCAAAGCGAAGACAATAGCCAACAACT
>NC_029785.2:93192119-93219106 GCF_000816755.2 Arachis ipaensis
GAAAGAGTACCAAAAAATAAAACTTGATGATCGACGCGGGCGCGCACGGTGCGCTTGCGCGTCGATTGGCAGTATGATAGCGGCGCATGTGTGCGCCTGGTACGCATACGCGTGAGTTGAGCTGGGCCAGTGGCATAAAATTGGCCCAACCAGGGTACAACTCTCGGGAGGAATGGCCCAGGATCGCAAATCGCAATAGTGACGCGTACACGGCTATGGCGCGTACGTGTGCTTTTGCGCGAATGGCCATGGACGCGTACGCGCATTGTGCGCGCACGCGTGATGCTGGTTATGCCCAGGGCTCAAAGCTGGCCCAGAATTTGCACAACTCTCTGGAAGATGGCCCAGGAGCTGCGAAGACCTATGGGCGCGTACGCGCACAGTGCGCGCACGTGTGCTCTCCCCCTTTTTTTTGAATGAATAGAAGAATGCCTAAGTATCATGTATTCACTGGCCAAGCAAGCCAAAGAGGGCAAGAACACCCAAAATCAATGCAAAACCTAAAGAGGGGTGTTCTTGTACCACACAATCAAATTATTCATGGAAAAATCAATGCAAGCCTTCATGAAAAAATTATCCAAGGTATTCACAATTAATTCTAATCAATGAGGACTATATCTAAGCAATTGCAAACCAATCAAGAGTTTAAGAACTATATACAAGAGGGTAAAAAGGATAGATCTCACCATGGTGGGGTGTCTCCCACCTAGCACTTTTGTTTAGTGTCCTTAAGTTGGACTTCCACTAGCTCATTGCTCTTTGCCAAGAGGTGCATCTTCCAAAAGGAATACATCAATCTCTTTATTGCTCTTCATTTGCTCACCATGACACAACTTGAGACGGTGCCCATTGACCTTGAAGATATCCGAACTTGAGGGATGGCGCAAATGGTAAACCCCATAGGGTTCCGCTTTTACTACTTGATATGGGCCTTCCCATTTCGACCTTAGTTTTTCGGGCAACAATCTCAATCTAGAGTTATAAAAAAGGACTAGATCACCGGCTTTAAATTCTTTGCTTCTTATGTTCCTATCATGCACGGCTTTTATTTTTTCCTTGTAAAGTCTAGAGTTCTCATAAGCTTCAAGCCTCAAATATTCCAACTCCGTTAGTTGTAGCTTCCTCTCAACTCCGGCTCCACCCAAACTTGGATTACACTCCTTGATGGCCCAATATGCCTTGTGCTCTATCTCCACCGGTAAGTGGCAAGCCTTGCCATATACCAACCGAAAGGGACTCATGCCAATTGGTGTTTCGTATGCCGTTCGGTAGGCCCATAATGCATCGGTGAGCTTAGCACTCTAATCTTTCCTATTGGGTTTCACAATCCTTTCCATGATATGTTTAATTTCCCGATTGGAAACCTTAGCTTGGCCATTTGTTTGTGGGTGGTAGGCCGTGGCTACTTTATGCTTGATGCTATATTTCTTCATGTCCTTCCATTCTCTTATTGCAAAAGTGTGAACCTTGGTCGCTCACGATTGCTCGTGGCGACCCAAATCTACAAATGATATTGTTTCTCACAAAAGAAAGGATCACATTAGCATCGTCCGTCTGGGTGGGTATCGCTTCCACCCATTTGGACACATAATCAACAACAAGTAGAATGTAGAGAAAACCATTAGAATTTGGGAATGGCCCCATGAAGTCGATTCCCCACACATCAAAAATTTCACAAAATAGCATGGTTTGTTGGAAAATTTCATCCTTCTTGGAGATATTACTAAATCTAATGCATTGAGAACAAGATTTACAAAAATGAGAAGAGTCCTTGAAGAGAGTTGGCCACCAAAAGCCACAATCTAGGATTTTCCTTGCCGTTCTTTGAGGTCAAAAATGGCCTCCTCCTTCGGAGGAGTGGCAAGCTTCCAAGATTGAGTGGAATTTGGTTTGTGGAATGCACCTTTAAATTACTTGATCCGCCCCACATCTCCAAAGGTATGGGTCATCCCACACATAGTAGTTGGATTCGCTTTTTAGCTTATCCCTTTGGTGTTTGGAGAGATTAGGAGGGAAGGAGCGAGATACTAAGTAATTGGTGATTGGTGCATACCAAGGAATGGTTTCCGAGATTGCATGCAAGCCCTCAAAGGGAAAAGAATCATTGATAGGAGTAGTATCGACTTTTGTGTGTTCAAGGCGACTTAAATGGTCCGCCACTAGGTTTTGTGTACCACTTCTATCCTTGATTTCCAAGTCAAATTCTTGCAACAATAAAACCCATCTAATCAATCTCGGTTTAGATTCCTTCTTAGCCAACAAATACTTTAATGCCGCATGATCTGAGTACATTACCACCTTTGAACCGAGAAGATATGCTCGGAACTTGTCCAAGGCAAAAAAAATGGCCAAAAATTCTTTTTCGGTAGTAGTGTAGTTGGATTGGGCTCCATCTAGTATTTTTGATGCATAGGCTATGACATATGGATTCTTACCCTCGCGTTGTGCTAACGCAGCTCCCACGGCAAAATTTGAAGCAACACACATTATTTCAAATGGACGACTCCAATCCGGCCCTTGCATAATGGGAGCTTGGGTCAATGCTACCTTGAGCTTGTCAAAAGCCTCCATGCATTCCTTGCTTAAATCAAACTCAACATCCTTTTGTAACAACCTTGAGAGAGGCAATGCTACCTTGCTAAAATCCTTTATGAATCTCCGATAAAATCCTGCATGTCCAAGGAAAGAGCGGACCTCCCTCTCAGAAGAGGGGTAAGGCAAACTAGATATGACATTAATCTTTGCCGGATCTACGGAAATATCCTCTTTGGAAACAATATGTCCTAAAAGAATGCCTTGCTTGACCATGAAATGACACTTCTCAAAATTCAAGACAAGGTTGGTTTTAGTACATCTTTTCAAAACTTTTTCAAGATTATCCAAGCAATGATCAAAAGAATCACCATATACCGTGAAGTCATCCATGAATACCTCTATGCATTGCTCTAGAAAATCCGCAAAGATGCTCATCATGCACCTTTGGAAAGTTGCCGGTGCATTGCATAAGCTGAATGGCATACGCTTGTAGGCATAAGTTCCAAAAGGGCAAGTAAATGTTATTTTTTCTTGGTCTTCTAGAGCAATGTGTATTTGGAAGTACCCTGAATAGCCATCTAGAAAGCAGTAATGAGATTTACCGGATAATCGATCAAGCATTTGATCGATAAACGGAAGTGGAAAGTGATCTTTTCTAGTGGCCGAGTTCAACTTTCGGTAGTCTATGCATACTCGCCAAGAGTTTTGCACCTGTGTTGCTATGAGCTCCCCGCTTTCATTCTTGATTGTGGTTACCCCGGACTTCTTAGGCACAACTTGAACGGGACTTACTCATTCACTATCCGAAATAGGGTAGATGATGTCTGCCTCGAGTAACCATGTCACCTCTTTCTTGACAACCTCCAAGATAGTAGGATTTAATTGCCTTTGAGGTTGTCTCACGGGTCTAGCTTCTTCTTTCAAAAAGATCCAGTGCTCACACACTTGGGAACTTATCCCCACTAGATCCACCAAACTCCACCCTATTGCCCTTTTGTTCTTCCTCAAGACACATAGTAATTTTCTTCTTGTTGAGGATTTAGTTCCCTTGCTATGATCACCGGAAACTTGTGGGCTTCATCAAGGTATGAGTACTTTAGGTGGCGCGGTAATGGCTTCAATTCTAGCTTTTGCTCTTGGCTTGTTACTTGAACTTCTACACTT
Organism: Arachis ipaensis; assembly: GCF_000816755.2. Classification (NCBI taxonomy): domain Eukaryota; kingdom Viridiplantae; phylum Streptophyta; class Magnoliopsida; order Fabales; family Fabaceae; genus Arachis; species Arachis ipaensis. The sequence goes on from NC_029785.2 coordinate 93,195,819, forward strand.
GGATCTTCACTATCTTCTTCAACCACATGTTTCTCTTCTAGCTTTGCACAATGCACTTTGGCCACAATGTTGTCAATTAGATCACACCGAATATGGAATGGTTCTCCGGTGGGTGCCTCATTGCTTCTTCTAGGATAAAACTTACAACTCTCCCATCTATCTCAAATGAATAGGTTCCCGAATGGGCATCCAACTTGAATATAGAAGTCCTCAAAAATGGTCTCCGAAGTAGGATAGATGATGCCCTTTCGGATTTACTTGGTGGAATCTCAATAATATGGAAATCAATTGGAAATATCAAACCCTTGATGTTGACCAACACATCTTCCACAATACCCGCCACGGTTATTATGCTCTTATCCACCAAGACAAACCTAGCCGCCGACCGCTTCAACGGTGGGAGCTTCAATAGATGATAAACGGAAAGAGGCATAATACTAACGCATGCACCAAGGTCACACATACAATCAATGAATTGGACTCCATCAATAACACAAGAGACTAAAAAAGGACCCGGATCAACACACTTTTCCGGAATGGCCCCCATTAAAGCCGAAATGGAACTCCCCAATGGAATGGTTTCCAACTCATGAATTCTATCCTTGTTCATACACAAGTCTTTAAGAAATTTTGCATATTTAGGCACTTGATGTATATCATCAAAGAGGGGGATAGTTACCTCCACTTTCTTGAACATCTCTACCATTTTTGGGTTAAGTTCCACACGCTTCTTAGCCTTTCTTGCCAATGTAGGAAATGGGATTGGTTGAGCCACTTCCTCTAAGATTTTCTCCTTTCTAGGGACTTCACTCCTTGGTAGAGGGTCTTCATCTTCAACTATTACATGTGATTCCTCCTCCTCTTCAATTTCTTCTATCTCAACCCCATCTTCTTCTTGAGTGACTTTCATTGGACTAGGTGCCTTTGAATCCCTTTCCTTCAATTGAGTTCCAGACCTCAAGGTTACGGCATTGATGCCACCCTTGGGGTTGGGTAGAAGTTGAGAGGGTATGGCACTAGAGGTTGAGGCTTGAGGAGTAGGAGTAGAAGGTGGTTCCATGCGAGCAATGAGGGCTTGGAGGGTAGAAGTGAGACCATTAAGACTTGAGTTAAGTGTATTTTGGAGCTCTTTTTGTCCTTGGAGTATGGACTGGAGTGTGTCATCTTGATTTGGGGATGTGGAAGGATAGGTGATTTGTGGTGCTTGGGGTTGGCTGGGTGGAAGTGGTTGCCTATGAGGTGGTATGTAGGTTTGATAGTTCCTCCCTTGATATGGTTGTTGGTTGGAAGGGTTTTGTGAATAGCGATTTTGTGGAGTGTTGTTGTTCCACCTTTGGTTGCCTCCATTGTCCCTTCCTCCTTGTTGATAATTGTCCCGCCAACTTTGGTTGGAGTTATCCCTCCATCCTTGATTAGAGTTGTTACTCCCTTGGTTATAGTTGCCTCCTTGTTGGGGGTACCCTTGGTTATAATTACTCTATTAGTTATGGTATCCTTGATTAGCACGTTCATAGTAGGAGCGATCATAAAAGTTGTGGGTAGCCACTAGAGTGTTATCTTCTTGGAGACTTGGACATTCGTCCGTGTAGTAGGAATAGCATGAGCAAATGCCACACACTCTTTGGTGGACCAATTGTTGACATTGTTGGTCTTGAGGAGAAGGTTGTTGTTGGGACAGAGGTTGTTGTTGATTCACCTGGAGTTGCTTTATAAGGCTTATCATCTCACACAAGGTCTTAGTAAGGGTAGCGGTCTCACCACTAGAAGAAACTTCATTCACGGCCTTTGGACGGTTGACTCTCCGTCTAGCATGTTGAGTGGACTCGGCTAAGTCGGTGATGAGTTGCCATGCCTCCTCCGCCGACCTATACTTTGACAAAGAACCGTTGCTTGAAGCATCCAACAAATTTTTATCTTGCTCCCTCATGCCTTGGCATACATAGCTAAGCAATACTTGAGTGTCAATCATGTGGTTGGGACATGAATCAAGGAGTTTGCAAAACCATTCCCAATATTCATATAAAGTTTTCATCTCGCCTTGTACAATGCATGAGATCTCCTTCCTTAGCTTGTCTGTTATTTCCACGGGCATGAATTTATCAAAGAATTCTCTTCTAAGCAAGTCCCAATCGGATACAACATCGCTAGGTGTTCATACCCTGGGTCGAGCTACCTGACCTGGGATGACTGGCGACAAAGCGACCGACCTCTTCAGGTCAAGCTACCCGACCTCTTCTCAAGGAGGTCGGCCAAATCAACAGGAGAGCCCAGTAAAGGGCCCAAATTGAGGAACACGACCTAAATCCAAAGGCAATCCAAGCCTATAGAGATAAAGGCGGTTCCTTTGAAGATAAGCTGACTTCACCCAAAATAAAGATAAAGATAAGATAAGATAACTAACTTATCTTATCAGAAAGGTCAGCCCCATCTACTATAAATACACTGGAGCACCCAGGTATAACTCATACTCTGATTCTACATAAAACCTGTTTAATACCCGTGCTAACTTAAGCATCGGAGTCTCTTGCAGGTACCCCCCACCCTCCGGTGGCCAAGGATCAGCAGTGCAACAAGTCCAACAAGTCGGATACAACAGCTCCGGCAGTCATCGGCCAGCCGGACACGTTATCTCCGACCAGTACGGAAGATCTCGTCCGAGATCGACCTCCAGTTTCAGGTAACCCTCGGAATATTGGCGCTGTTGCCGGGGAACCTGGAAGTCAACCCATCACCATGGCGGACAACCATAACAACGACCACGATTCAGGTCTGGAAGAGAGAACGCCGTACAAGAATGCGGATGTCACACTACAAGACACTCCGGAAATCAACAAAGACAACGACTCACTAAATTCAGGGGCAATAGAAGTGCTCCTAGATCGCCTAAAACAACTGGAAAAAGAAACTCAACAACAACGGGAAATCGGAAGGGATCTACAAAGAGAGATGCGGCGACGTCGGGAGTTGGAAGAAAAACTACAGCAATTAGAAGCCGATCTCAAATTAAAAGCTCCCCGAGCCAATCTTGAAGAAAACTCACGCAAAGAGCAAGACCCGTTCACCAGGGAAATCATGAAAACCAAAATTCCAAAAGACTTCAAAGTCCCGGATATGACCCTGTATGATGGCACCACGGATCCCAACCACCACCTCAGTAACTTCAGAAGCAGAATGTACCTCACCGACGCCCCAGATGCTGTTCGCTGCAAAGCCTTCCCAACAACTCTCACAAAGACAGCCATTCGATGGTTCGAAAACCTACCCCCAAAGTCCATCTCAAGCTTTGACGACCTAGCTAAAAGATTTCTAACCAGATTCTCCATTCAGAAAGATAAAGCCAAGCACGCCCCCAGTTTACTAGGGATCAAACAAGGAGATCGGGAGAGCCTCCGCAACTATATGGAGAGATTCAACAAAACATGCATGGACATACAAAGTTTACCCACAGAGGCCGCCATCATGGGACTCATCAACGGCCTACGAGAAGGACTCTTCAGCCAATCTATATCAAAAAAGTACCCGACCTTCTTGGATGAAGTGCAGGAATGAGTAGAAAAATACATAAATATGAAAGAAAACGCTCGGTTAGGAGAGACCTCAAAATCGGGGGCCTCCTACCGAGACAGAGACAAGGAATCCAAGAGGAAAGAAGATCGACAAGGAGAGAAAATCAAAAAGTACCATAATTACACTCCTCTCAGGGCATCCTTGGTCGAGATATACAAAGAAGTATGCCATACAGAAAAAATCCCCCCAGCACGGCCACTCAAAGGCAAAAAGGGAGGAGGAAATTGGAAAGAATATTGCAAATTCCACCGAGTCCGAGGACACTCCACAAATGAATGTTTCGACTTAAAAAATATCATAGAAAAATTAGTGAGAGAAGGAAAGTTAGATCAATTCCTGGCCACCCGAGATGATGATCAAAGAAAGAGATGAAGAGATGAGGATACTGAACGAACAGAACGATCACCTCGGACACCAGAAAGACATGTCCACATGATACATGGCGGATTCACAGCAGGTGGGATCTCCAAATCCTCTCGCAAAAGATATCTCAAAGAAGTTTATCATGCCGAAGGAAAGGAGGAAGCACTCAACATCCCAACAATAACATTCACTAAAGAGGACGCATCCGGCGTCATCGCAGGACACGACGATCCCATGGTCATCACCATCATATTAGCAAACGCCAACCTACACCGCACCTTAATAGACCAAGGGAGTTCTGCCGACATCTTATTCAAAACAGCCTTTGATAAACTCGGCTTGGAGGAAAAAGAACTTCAAGCATATCCAAACAGTCTGTTTGGACTAGGAGACACCCCGGTTCGACCACTAGGATACATACCACTACACACAACCTTTGGAAGAGGGAACCAATCCAGGACCCTCAAAATAGATTATATCGTGGTTGACGTAAGTTCAGCTTACAATGCTCTCATAGGTCGGACAACACTCAACGAACTCGGCGCGATAGTTTTGACCCCACACCTATGTATGAAATTCCCAACACCAAAGGAGATAGCCACGATAAAAGCAGATCAAAAAATGGCACGTCGCTGTTATAACAAAAGCCTAAACCTCAGAGGCAAAGGAGAAGAGTTCCACACAATCGAGCTGGGCGGAGTTCAACGACGAGCAGAACTTCGTCCCCAGCCAGAGGGCGAGATAGAAAAGATTCAGATCGGGGACACCTCGAAAAAAATAACTAATATCGGCACAATCCTAAAAGGAGACTCAAAGGAATTACTAATACAGTTCCTGCGAGATAATGTCGATCTCTTTGCATGGAAAGGCGCAGATATGCCAGGCATAGATCCTAAGCTGATGTGTCATAAGTTGGCGGTCTATCCAGGATCTCGACCGGTACAGCAGAGATGAAGAAAACTTGGGCCAGAACGATCCCAGGCTGTGGAAGAACAAGTACAGGCACTACTGGAAGCAGGATTCATAAGAGAAGTCAAATACCCACTATGGCTAGCCAACATTGTCTTGGTGAAAAAATCAAATGGGAAGTGGCAAATGTGCACCGATTACACCGATCTCAACAAGGCTTGTCCAAAGGACCCTTACCCACTCCCAAATATCGATGCTCTGGTAGACGCTTCCTCCGGATATAAATATCTCTCGTTTATGGATGCATACTCGGGATACAACCAGATCCCCATGTATCCGCCAGATCAATTATTGTCCGACCTGGCCCAAGTATTCGACACCATAAGGAAGCATGACATGCGACTCAACCCAGCAAAATGCACCTTTGCGGTAGAAGTAGGCAAATTCTTAGGTTTCATACTCACACAAAGAGGAATTGAAGCAAAACCAGATAAATGTCAGGCCATACTCAACATGAAGAGCCCAACCTGCGTCAAAGAAGTGCAACAACTCAACGGGAGATTGGCAGCCCTATCCTGATTCTTAGCAGGAGCCGCGATAAGATCTCTCCCCTTCTATGCTACTTTAAGAAAGGGAAGGTAGTTCGAGTGGACGACAGAATGTGAGCAAGCCTTCCAAGACTTTAAAAAGTTCTTAGGACAGCCACCTATCCTCTCCCGACCACAAAAAGGAGAACCACTCATATTATATCTCGCAGAAGGAAGCCAGGCAGTAGCGTCAGCACTAGTCAGAGAAGACAAAGACGGACAACAACCCGTCTACTTCATTAGTAAAGCACTACAGGGATCCAAACTGAACTACCAAAAAATAGAAAAACTTGCATATACTCTCATTCTAACATCTAGATGACTTCGCCCTTACTTCCAGGCCCACACCATCAAAGTTCGCACCAACCAGCCCTTGAAAGGAATATTGCAGAAAATAGATTTAGCAGGTAGAATTCTACAATGGGCAGTCGAGTTGTCAGAGTTCGACCTCCAATATGAAGCTCGGACGGCCATTAAGTTACAATATCTGGCCGATTTTATCGCAGAATTCACAGATGCCCTGGAAACCCTCACAGAGTGGAATCTCTATGTGGACGGTTCTTCAAATAAAACTGGAAGCAGTGCAGGAGTGATAATAGAAAGTAACCAGGGAACCCAAGTTGAGCTCTCCCTCAAGTTCGGGTTCCCGGCTTCGAATAACCAAGCAGAATACGAAGCACTGCTAGCTGGTTTGAAGCTGGATGAAGAGGTTAGAGGTCAGAAACTCAACATCTACAGCGATTCACAAGTTGTCACATCACAAATAATAGGGAGCTACCAAGCCAAAGATCCCACCATGAAAAGGTATTTAGATAAGACCAAGCAACAGCTCAAACAAATCGGGGAATATAAGATATACCACATACCCCAAGAACAAAATGCCCGAGCTGACGCACTCTCGAAACTAGCCAGCATCAAACCAGGGGGCAACAATAGAAGCCTCATCCAGGAAATGTTACAGAACCTGTCAATCTCGGAAGAGGAAAAAGTCCTAGCCATAACAAACCAGGACCAAGGATGGATGACTCCCATAATTAACTACCTCAGAGCAGGAACACTCCCCACAGAAGAAAAAGAGGAAAAAAGGCTAAAAAGGGAGGCACATTACTACACCATTATAAACAACATCCTGTACAAAAGAGGGATCTCAGTACTATTACTGAAATTCGTACCGACCTCCCACACAAAGGAAGTGTTAGAAGAAGTACACGGCGACATTTGTGGCAATCACCTCGGAGCACGAGCTTTAGCAAAAAAAGTGCTCCGGGCGGGGTTTTATTGGCCAACTCTATAGAAAGAAGCTACAGAATTTGTAAAGACATGCCCACCATGTCAGAAACATGCCAACTTTCACATCGCCCCACCAGAAGAGCTCATCAGTGTAACTTCCCCTTGGCCGTTTGCAAAGTGGGGGCTCGACCTTCTTGGCCCCTTCCCCCAGGGGTCAGGACAAGTTAAATTTCTCATAGTAGGGGTAGACTATTTCACAAAATGGATTGAGGCAGAGCCCCTAGCCAACGCCACCGCTCAAAGAAGCTGAAAATTCCTATATAGAAATATTGTCACAAGGTTTGGGGTTCCACACTCCATCACCACGGACAATGGCACCCAATTCACAGACGCAGGCTTCAGGAGACTAGTAGCCGACTTAAATATAAAGCACCAGTTCACCTCTGTCGAACACCCTCAAGCCAATGGACAGGAAAAAGCCGCCAACAAAGTCATATTGGCTGGGTTGAAACGGAGACTACAAGATGCAAAGGGAGCTTGGGCCGAAGAACTTCCACAAGTCCTATGGGCATATCGAACAGCGCCACACTCCACCACAAATGAATCACCATTTCGACTAGCATATGGAGTGGAGGCAATGATCCCAGTAGAGATCGAGGAAGGGTCATCCAGAGTGGTCCACTACAATGAAGAAGCCAACTCCCAAATTCAGAGGGAAGAACTCGACCTACTACCTGAAATCCAAGAAAGAGCTCGGATCAGGGAAGAAGCACTAAAATGACGGATGGCTTCCAGATATAATCAAAAGGTAGTGCCAAGAAGTTTCGCAGAGAATGATCTCATCTTAATCCGAAATGATATCGGAACAACTCGACCAGGAGAAGGAAAGTTGGCAGCAAACTGGAAAGGACCCTACCGAGTTGTAGAGGTACTCGGGAAGGGCTATTACAGACTGTCCGAACTCAACGGACGAGAGCTTCCCAGGTCATGGCACGCTTGCAACCTAAGAAGGTACTACAGTTAGGAAGGTAACAGATCTCATTATTGGATGCACTCTTTTTCCTGAAAAGGTTTTTTAATGAGGCACCAAGTTGAGACCCAGACACTATCCGACTTGAAGGGATGAAAAAATTCCCACATGTATATATTTGCACTTTTATAAAGTTTATTTAGATATTGCTACAAGAATTCAAGATGCATTAATCTGAAGAATTCATCGTCCCATTATAAAGCGACAGGTCGACAGAAAGTGAAAAACAATTTCACTGCACGACCACGATAAAGACAAACCGTCCGATAAAGGTGAAAGCGCGATTCACCCAAAGGACGATCTAAAGATGCCAACCACTTTCTACAAATTGGCAAAAATGAACACATAATAATGTAAGAAGTTATCGAAAGCAATCCAAAAAAAGAACCTGACGAGGTCTTACGGATAGCTAAAATAATAACTTAAAGACTGGCCGACGAACAGAAGTCCGACCAAGTCAACCCAAGTTATAAGTAAACCCTGGAAAGAGGTCTGGCCAACCCTATTAAAGAGGATTACTTTAATTTAGAAGGGCTCGACCTAACAAAGTCAGCCCAAAATAAAAAGGGTTATAAAAGTAATCCCTAAAAGAGACCTGACAAAGGTCCAAGAAAGAGGATTATAAAAATAACCTAGAAAGAGATCGACCTAACGAAGTCGGTCTCCTACAACGAAAAGTTATAAAAGTAATCCCTGAAAGAGACCTGACAAAGGTCCAAGAAAGAGGATTACAAAATAACTTAGAAAAGATTGACACAAAGAAGTCGGTCTCCTACAACGAAAAGTTATAAAAGTAATCCCTGAAAGAGACCTGACAAAGGTCCAAGAAAGAGGATTGTGAAATAACTTAGAAGAGATCGACACAAAGAAGTCGGTCTCCTACAACGAAAAGTTATAAAAGTAATTCCTGAAAGAGACCTGACAAAGGTCCAAGAAAGAGGATTACGAAGTAACTTAGAAGAGATCGACATAAAGAAGTCGGTCTCCTGCAACGGAAAGTTATAAAAGTAATCCCTGAAAGAGACCTGACAAAGGTCCAAGAAAGAGGATTACAAAGTAACTTAGAAGAGATCAACATAAAGAAGTCGGTCTCCCACAAATTGGTTATAAAAGTATTCTCTAAAAGAGACCTGACCAAGGTACAAAAAGGAAGATTACTTTAAATACTTGAAAAAGATCGTCATCGGTCGACTACTTGGAAAAAGACAAAGAAGTCGGGCATGGATTGCTAAATCGGATCCACACATCGACAACAAACCGGTTCAAAGAAGCTAAGCAAACAAGCCCTCAAAGAAGCCAAGACAGGCGCAAGCAAATGTGACGTAAAAGCCTCAGGGTCAGACCCAAAAGCTCAGAAGCTATTCATTGTGTTTTTAAATAATGTTGCTAAACAAGCAACCAGAAAAAGTGTCAACAAAATAAACCAAAGAGTTTTAAAGCCCACAAGCCGGGCCAACTACAAAAATATCCAACATAAATCAGCTAAAGGTTAGAAGGCTTCTTAGCAGCATCATTCTGAGGAGAAGGAGGGCGAGCCTGGAGAGGAACAGCATCCACAGTACCATCGTCCCGGTTTAAAATCTGACAGTCAGGATCAGAAGCGGGAGGGTCGACCTTGGCAGGAGGAACAGTAGGCGCTGACACCTTGGCAGAAGACACAGGGAGGGGATCGACCTCATCATCATCATCCCCATCATCAGGGATAATCTTGCCATCCCTGACAATGTTGTCCAAGCTAAAGGGAGTGAGATCGGCCTCGGGAGCAATAACCCAAACATGCTCCTTCAAGTTCTCGTAAGCAGCAGTCACGCTGCCAACGAGATGACTTTGGAGCTCAGAATAATCTTTCCAGACATTGTCGAGCTCCCCCCTCAGACGCAACATCTCCCGATAGGAGGTAACGTAACTATCCTTGTGCATCATGGCTGTGTCCTCAGCCAACCTCAAAGAAGCTGCCAGTGATTGAGAACTCGCCTTCTCGTTCTCTAAGTCCTTCTCCAGCTTGGCTACCTTTACCTCAAGTTCCTCCTTCAACTCCCTCATCCGATCAAACTCTTGTTTTGCCTCCTCCATAAATGCCTTAGTAGCATGGAGAGGGAGATTCTAAGCAGTCCGATATATGGCGGCCGCCATATATGCCATCTTTACGTGATTTCGGGCCATAAATTCCAAGTGATGGAGGATGGACACATCATTCGTAGAGAGGGAGCCATAGGGACCGATTTGCTGATTCACAAACTCAATGGCATTGAAATCAGGAGCATCGAGGTCAAAGGGCTCGGCTGTTTTTTGTTTTTTATTGGGAGGAGCAACAGATGGAGCGGCAGAAGTGGGGTGAGGATCCACCAAACGGACTCGGGGTGTAGGGACAACCTTCTTCACCCCAGGAGAACTTGGCACTGATGGCTTCTCGCGCATTTGGGAGGACCCCTCCCCAGCCGCCTTGGCCGCAATATTCCTGGCAGCAGTCGCCCTCTGCGCCCTCTTAAAAGCTTTCATAACTTCATTATTCTTCATTGCCTCTGCAAATAAAACAGAAGTCAAGCTACAAGTCGGATAAGTCGGAAAGACAGCTACAAGCAACATAAACAGATAAACACAAGATACCCAGTTCAGTTTGAAGAAGAGAAGGATTGGTTAGAAATTTCTTTGTGTCGAGATAGGGAGGATGACCCCAGCGATCTTCCAAGATAGTCACGAAGGCTCGTTCAGCCTCATCCAGCATTTCCCACGCATATCTAGAGACCCTCACATCTTTTTGCCATTCCAAGGGAAAAGCAGGTTCGTCATTTTCATCCAGAAAAAAGGGCCGAGCTCCTTCAACAGCTCGGACTTTGAAAAAGTAGTTTTTAAAATCACGAAACGACTCGTCAAACATGAAAAAGACCTTCTTTCCCTGGGTGGAACGGAAGGAGACCCAAGCTGACTTTTTTTTACCACACCGGGCTTAGTCAAGACAAACAGATAGAAAAAGAGAGATTGGGAAGCAGGAATACCAAAACCATTGCACAACAATTCAAAAATTTTTATGAAACCCTAGGAATTGGGGTGAAGTTGAGAGGGGGCAACATTACAGGACCATAACAGATTGGTTTCAAATGGAGTAAAAGGAAGGGTGATACCCAGCGGACCTAAGAAAAAATCATAAACATAAAAGAAGGGGCGGTCATCAACAACCCGAGTAGAAAAGCAGACTCTTTCATCAGAAGAGGGAGGGACAAGCTCATACTTCTTCTCATCACTGGAATTACTACAAACACTATAAAACTGTCTAAGCTGTGTACAAAATTCAGAATCAACCAGAGAGACACACATAAGAACCATCGAGTTCACCCAATCGGCTATACCCTCAGGAACCCGGGAAGGCATCTCTACAACGTTATTTCGGGAAGACATGAGGCCAACTAAACCCTACAAAAGAAAAGAAGAACGGATTACTCAAAAATATCTCGGTGGGCGAATACACAGAAAAAGGAAGCCCCAAGACTCAAACTAAAACTCCTGGGGCATCCTTTGGAGGCAGTAACAAAGCGAGGTATCAAGAAAAATCTACTTACATCCCGGCATCCCGCAAACAAGAATAAAAGACCTCAAAACAGCAAGCATTTTTCATAGGAGAAAGACAAAACACAAACAAAACAGAAAATCATCTTCCTACAGTCTATCAGCAAGAAACAACAGCAAACATACCAGGCAAAAATCACCAAAGATGCAGCCTTTTTTCAGAATCAAACAAAATTATCATTCCAAAGCTTTAAAATCAAAAGCAACAGGAAAAGCAAAAAAGACCATGCAAAAGACGAAGAAACTACGAAATGCACAGTGATCAAGCACAGCAGAAAGTAGAAAGATCCAAACTTTTCCCAACTAAGATAAAAACTTTCTCAGAACAGGCATAAAAATGACAGAGGAGGAAAAATCGAACCTGAAAAATAGAAGAAAACCTCGAAAGAAAGCTGAAGAGCAAGAAGTGACAGAGCCACCCTTCGAACGGAAAAAATTCGACCGGAAGAAGACAGAAGGAGAAACCCAGAATCACTCCTTTTCCACAAAAAGCAGTAGAAGAGCAGGCGTCGCAGGAAGAAACTGTGAAACTCTAAGGAAAAACAGAAAATGAGAGAGTAAAGGGAGAAGTTACGAAGAGGAACGAAGAAGAGAAACCGTTTCTGATGACAAAATTCAAAATAAAACCAAGGAAAACGGGGCATTTGAAGTCAATTAATGAGGTTATTAAACCCTCGCACGTTTCCAAAGCGCCGATATAAAAGCGCGCACTTTTTAAGGAAAACATTCCACATTCAAAAAGACTCTACAAAGAAAGGAATCGACAAAATGCTTGAGTTCGGCTTCGCCAGAGAAGGACCGAAGTCAAAGACTCGACCTCAGCAAAAAGACCGAGCTCAAGCAGGGGCACTGTTCATACCCTGGGTCGAGCTACCCGACCTGGGATGACTAGCGACAAAGCGACCGACCTCTTCAGGTCAGGCTACCCAACCTCTTCTCAAGGAGGTCGGCCAAATCAACAGGAGAGCCCAGTAAAGGGCCCAAATAGAGGGACACGACCCAAATCCAAAGGCAATCTAAGCCTATAGAGATAAAGGCGGTTCCTTTGAAGATAAGCTGACTTCACCCAAAATAAAGATAAAGAAAAGATAAGATAACTAACTTATCTTATCAGAAAGGTCAGCCCCATCTACTATAAATACACTGGAGCACCCAGGTATAACTCATACTCTGATTCTACATAAAACCTGCTTAATACCCGTGCTAACTTAAGCATCGGAGTCTTTTGCAGGTACCCCCACCCTCCGGTGGCCAAGGATCAGCAGTGCAGCAAGTCCAACAAGTCGGATACAACAGCTTCGGCAGTCATCGGCCAACCGGACACGTTATCTCCGACCAGTACGGAAGATCTCGTCCGAGATTGACCTCCAGTTTCAGGTAACCCTCGGAACACTAGGTAAGGTATAGAACCACCCCTTAGCTCTTTCCTTAAGAGAGAAAGGGAAGGCAAACAACCATATAGCCACTTCATCGGATCCTTTCCGCCTAGTAGTCGAGCATACACCATGAAAGTCCTTGAGGTGTCTAATTGGATCTTGTGCGGGAAGTCCATGGAACTTTGGTAGGAGATTGATGAGTGTAGTCTTGAGTTCAAAGTTTGCATTCAAGTTGGGATGAAGCACATGTAGAGGTTGGAGAACAAAATCCAGTGCACCCGTTTCCTTGAGAGTTACTCTCCTTGGAGCGGCCATGTTGTCAAAACCTAGATCAAAAGAAGAACTATTATTAGTATCAACGGAAGAGTAATTAGTGCCTTCATTTGATGAAAATGATATGGTTGGTGAATTGGTAAAAACCTTTTCACCTTCCTCAAAGACTAACCGCCTCCGAGCTTGCCTAATATGAAGCAAAGTTCTTTCAATTTCCGAATTAAATGGTGCTAAACTCAGATTTGGTAGTGAACGTGTCATACAATGAAGGAGAAAAGAAGCTCATGACATCAATTGGTATTTAAGCAAAATCTAGTCCTATGTAACAATCAAACAAACAATCAATCAAGAGAGAAATGCAAATATTCACATATTAACATATTCACACTAGCCAATGGAATGGCACACATAAGCAATTCCCCGGCAACGGCGCCATTTTGATGATTGGACTTTTGACGGTTTAGAATTTCACAAATGAAGTCTCGTTGTAAAGTATAGTTTCTCAACCAAGCAATAATCCTTTCAAACAAAAGATTGTTTGTCACTAAAACAAACCCCTAAATATATAAACTGAAGTATTGAACCTCGGGTCGTTCTCCCTAGGAATTGTAATAAAGTGTCTTGTTATTGGTTATTAGGTATGTTTTGGGGTTTTTGGGATAAGAGACAAGAAATGTAAATGGCAATGAAAAATAAACTAGCAACTAAAAAGGTCTTGGCAAAGGTTGGTGGTCAAGGATCTCTATCCTTATCACTAACCACAACATGAGAATTGACAAGGATCAATCCCATCAAGTCATCCTCTAACTAATAAAGGAAAGTCAAATGAGCTATGTCAATCCAAGTCCATAAGTCCTAGTTCTACACCAATTCAATTAGTGAGATCTAGAGTTAATGGCTCCCAATTGTCAATCACTTGGACATTAGTAACTCAAGAGTTCCTAAGTTACCTCCCCAAGCCAAGAGCATAAAATTCTATTCTAAAATCTAACCAAACATTTTATCAAACACTTGGAAGGCATAAAAGAAAAGCATAGTAAAATTGCAAGGAATTTAAATCTACACTACTCAATTGCAAGGAAATTAGATCTACACTACTCAATAGCAATGAATTAAATAACAACAAATCAAATCAACAATAAAGGAACATGAATCATAAATTGCATTAAAGGAAAATGGAAGAACAAAAGTGCATCAACATAAAAGTAAAGGATTACAAGAATTAAATGCAAAACTAGAGAGAAGAAAGGTAGAAGAAGAAGAATTACAAAAGGAAAAGTAAATCAAAGCATGAAATTAACCTAGATCTAAGAATTCCTAATCTATATCTAACCTACTCCTAATTCTAGAGAGAAGAGAGAGCTTCTCTCTCTAGAAACTAACTAAAGCATGATAAAACTGAAATAAAACTAAACTAATCACTAGATATCTCATCCCTCTTCAATCATTGGGTTAAATAACATTAGAAATGAGTTGGATTGGGCCCACAAGGCTTTAGAATTCGCTGGCCACTAATTTGCTTTTAATGAATTACGTGCAAATCAGTGTGTGCGCGCCCCCCTAAACGTGATGCAACTATGACAAATCTTATATCATTTCGAAGCCCCGGATGTTAGCTTTCCAACGCAACTTGAACTGCATCATTTGGACCTTTGTAGCTCAAGTTATGTTTGATTAAGTGTGAAGAAGTCGGCTTGACAACTTTTGCGATTCCTTCATTTCTTCATGAGTTCTCCATTTTTACATGCTTTTCCTTCATTCCCTTGATCCAATCTTTGCCTCCTAAATCTAAAATCACTTAACAAATATATCAAGGCATCTAATGGAATCAAGGTGAATTAAATTTAGCTATTCCAAGTCCTAAAAAGCATGTGTTCACTCTTAAGCACAATTAAAGGAGAATTTACAAAACCATGCTATTTCATTGAATAAATGTGGGTAAAAGGTGATAAAATCCCTTAAATGAAGCATAAGATAAACCCTACAAATGGGGTTTATCAACCTCCCCACACTTAAACCAAGCATGTCCTCATGCTTAAACCAAGAGAGAGCTAAGGGTATCAACATTTATTCAATGAAGTCTAACTAAATGCATTCTACCTATATGCAACTATCTATATGAATGTAATTACTTGGTCAAAATAAATCAATTTCCAAGAATACATATATGCACAAGGGCTAAGGGTATTAACAACCATGCCAAATCACAATTGAATTGAGCTATTAAATATTTTTACAAACTTGCATGAGGAGTGGTGATCATAGGTGGAAAACATGTAATTGAGCAATTGAACCCTCACCGGATGTGTTTGCACTCTATTCGCTCAAGTGTTTAGGATTGATTCTCTCAATTCTCCCCTAATCATCCCTGGCAACGGTGCCATTTTGATGAGACAACTTTTGTGTGGTTTAGAATTTCACAAATGAAAGCTCGTTGCAAGTATAGTTTCTAAACCAACCAATAATTCTTTCATACAAAAGATTGTTTGTCACAAGTACAAACCCCTAAATTTATAAACCGAAGTATTGAACCTCGGGTCGTTCTCCCTAGGAATTGCAATAAGATGTCCTTGTTATTGGTTATAAAGTATATTTGGGGTTTTTTTTTGAGATAGGAGACAAGTAATGTAAAATGCAATGAAAATAAACTAACAACTATGAAAAGCTCTTGGAAAGGTTATGAGAATTGGAAGTCCTATCCTCATTATCCTCCTCAATTGTGATGAGAATTGTCCATTGCTACCACTTAGTTAACCGCTAACCTTGAGGAAAGTCAAGTGGATGAATCAACTTGATTCCACAAGTCCTAGCCAACTTCCAAGGGAAAGACTAGCTTTAGTGGTATCCAAATCAATTAGCAACTTCTAATTGTCAATCAACAAAGGAATTAGATAATTCAAGAGTCACTAATTACTCTACCAAAGCCAAGAGGAGCGAATTCTACACTAAAATTCAACCAAGCATTTCATCAAACACTTGGAAGGCATAAAAAAAATCATAATAAATTGATAACAAAATAGAATCTAACAACAATAGAATGTAAGAAATCAACAACAACAATCAAAGGAAACACAATTATTATGAATTACCTTATATTGAATTGAAAGAAAATGGAAGGAACAAGAGTAGATCTACAACAAAATATAGAAGCAACATAAAGGAAATTACAACAAAAGAATAGAAGAATCATGAATGTAACAACATAGAATTGAGAGGTAGAAGAAGAAGAAAGCATGAATTGAAACCTAGATCTAGATTATTGAACTAAACCTAATCCTAATTCTAATTCTAGAGAGAAGTGAGAGCTTCTCTCTCTAAAACTAACTTTCCCTCTAAAACTACTCTAAACTAAACTAATGTTTCAAAGTATGTTAATTTCCCTTCAATCCTTGGCTTAAATAGCATAAAAAATGAGTTGGATTGGGCCCACAAGGCTTTAGAATTCGCTGGCCACAAGTTGCATTAAGTGAATCATGTGGCACCATCGGCGTGTATGTGTACTGTGCGTGTGCGCGCCCTATCCACGATGCAACTATGGCAAATCTTATATCATTTCGAAGCCCCGGATGTTAGCTTTCCAACGCAACTAGAACTGTGTCATTTGAACTTCTGTAGCTCAAGTTATGATCGATTAAGTGCGAAGAGGTTGGCTTGACAGCTTTTGTGATTCCTTCATTTCTTCATGAGTTCTCCATTTTTAAAGCTTTTCGTTCATTCCCTTGATCCAATCTTTGCCTCCTAAATCTGAAATCACTTAACAAACATATCAAGGCATCTAATGGAATCAAAGGTAAATCAAGATTAAACAATTAAGGACCTAAAAAGCATGTTTTCACTCTTAAGCACAATTAAAGGAGAATTTACAAAACCATGCTATTTCATTGGATAAATGGGAGAAAGGTTGACAAAACCCTCTAAATTCAACACAAGATAAACGCTAAATATGGGGTTTATCAAGTACCAACTATGAGTTCTTTTAGATAGTTGTATCGGCGCTTGTTGCGGCGTTCCATTCGCTCCATCTGCCGATCTTGCCGGTCTAACCTCTGAAGGATCTGAAGGAACATCTGAGTAGTGGATGGTGTAGGAGGTGTGGGTGATGGCAGGGCGGATGTCGGAGGAGTTTCTGAAGATGGGCCAGGATGTTGGCTAGCAGAGGGTACTGGGGATCTGATGTACTTCCCGTTCGGGACACACTGATCAGCTCTTGGGATCATTTCCTTGGTATCCCCAGCCCTATAAGAGACGCCTGCTGCAGAGACAAGATCCGAAACTAAGGCGTGGAAGGGTAGGTTACCCGCAAACTGTACGTGTCCCATGGCCTGCCGGATGTGTCTAGGTAAGTTGAGGGGCTACTCTGTAAGGATGCACCAGATGAGGACAGCCATGTCTGCAGTGAAGGTAGACTCGTGAGTGCTCAGAAAGACATAGTGGAACATAATCTGTACCCACACGCGAGCCTCCTAGGTGAGTGCAGGAGCTGAAATGCTCTTAGGTCGAGTCTGATGCTGTCCGTGGATCCACTTGCTGCCAGGTTGTGCTATGACACCCAGGACGCTATTCCAGTCAAACTGGTATGTCTGGCACTTGAAAGAGGCCTCTTGATAGGCGTCCCATCCCTCTGGACTACGTGGAAGATCCAATACTCTCTGGATGGCCCCTTCGGAGACGGGTATTTGCTTCTGACGAACATAAACAGTCTACAGGGTAGGCGAGTAGAAGTTGGAGTAGAATTCTACTACCCATGACAAATTGGCCTCCCGCGATTGTCTTCTCAAGAATCCCCACTGTCTCTCTCAATGCGAGGTTCCACAAAATCAACAAAGTGTATTAGAACAATGAGTATGTGCTCATTGTTGTAGTTTCGCTCAGCCAGGATGGAGAACATCTGCTCACAGAGACAGTTAGTAAACCGTGTAGAGTCCTTAGCAGGAAACGCCTTTTTTGCCTCATCAACTTTGATTATCCGCTTCACCTGCTTCGTGGGTGGCTTAACGCTTGTAGTGGGTTGTGCCTTAGCCACAGTTCTTTTAGTGCCTTTCCTTGCCGGTGTCTTGTCAATAGCATTCTCTTTACCTTTCTTGGTACCCATCCTAAGGAAGAAAAAAAAAGGAAGAATGTTAAATACAGAGTACCAAAAACCGGAAGGAAGAAATTCCAAGTGATAATAAATGCCAAAGAAAAGATAATTGCTTAAATACATGGTAGCTACAACATGTAAGTAAGACATCAATTAGGATCATAAAGGCAATTCATAACGACAAGATGCAAGAGGGTTTATGGCATGCAATGAAGAGGAATGAGAAGTATAACTCAAGCATCAAATTGAACAAGAAGTATCACATGGAAGAAAAGAGTGAGCATTTGTATGATGACAATTGTGAATGATAATCCCAATACATATGGAATGCAAGTGTTGTGAAAAAGAGGCATTAAAGTAGCAAGAATATAATAGAAAAGAATTCAAAATGCCATATTGGCTTTTTCGCAAAGACTTGGTGTTCAAGTGAAAATAGGAATGAAAAGAAGTAATCCAAGTGTATATGAAATCCATGTCAACATCGTCAAATTACTCCTCATAGTATCCACAAGCTCAAATATAATAAAATAAGACCCAAATAAAGCTCCAATACCAACATAAAAATGCATGAAAAAGAAAGAAAAGGAAACCATAAATAATTAAGCTAAAATAAAATTTAGAAGAAAGAAAAATAATTAAACGCAATAATTAAATGAAGAATGAAAGAGTAGAGGAAGAAAGAAAAGAAACCCGATGAGGAAGATGAAAAGAGGAAGGGGAGAGAAGTAGGAAGGAAGAAGTAAGAAGTAAGAAGAGGGAAGGAAGAAACAAGAAAAGATGAGAAAGAGTAAGGAATGAAGGAGAATTAGGATTTGGGGAGAAAGAAAAATTAAAACAACTGTTGTAGTCGTGTGGCGCATGCGACGCGTACGCATACAGCATGCGTATGCGTGCATCGCGCAAAATGGATAGTGACGCGTAAGCGTCTGGCACGCGCACGCGTGCTCATGGTTGTGCTAATCGCGCGAAGGCCGCCGCGTATACGTACAACTCTCTGTTCGCATAGCCTAGGAACCAGAATTCGCATATGACGCGTGCGCGTCAGGCGCGCACACGCGTAGATGGCCATTAGGGGAAAGGACGAGCACGCGTCAGGGATGCGTACACGTGATGAAGTTTGTGCTTCTAGCATAGTTCCAGCCCCAAACCATCACAACTCTCTGCCCAAACATCTATTTACGCCGATTTTCATGGTCACGCGTACGCGTCAGGGACGCTTACGCGTGGAATGCGAAAATCTCAAGCGACGCGCATGCGTGATGTGCACGTATGTGTGGGCTTGTTTGTGCACAGAGCTTGGATCCAGTACCACTCCCGCGTAACTCTCTGTTTAAATCCTATTCTTTTTGCATTCGCAAGTGACGCGTGCACATCCTAGACACTTGCGCGTCGAATGCCTGGTTTTTTTTTATTATGCATAAAGCAGATGATTTATGCAAAATTTATAAAATAACACTTGATAAAAATAAGATAAAACTAAGAATAAAATGAAAGATCGTACCATGGTGGGTTGTCTCCCACCTAGCACTTTTCTTTTACGTCCTTAAGTTGGACGGTCCACAAGCTCAGTCTTCTGCTGTTGGTGGATCCTCCAAGAGGAAGATCTCTAGCTCCTTGTTGTTCTTCATCTTCTTACCATGATACAGCTTCAGGCGGTGGCCATTGTCTTTGATGAATTTGGAGCTTGAATGATGACTCAAGTGAAAGACTCCGTATGGCTCTGCCTTCTCTACTCTGTAGGGACCTTCCCATCTTGATCTCAGCTTGCCTGGCATGAGCCTTAACCTGGAGTTGTAAAGGAGGACTAACTCCCCATGTTGGAACTCTCTTCTTTTGATATGCTTGTCATGCACAACCTTCACCTTTTCTTTGTATAGCCTGGAGTTTGATGAACGGAAAATTGATGGTATAGAATTTCACAATTAAAATCTCGTCGAAGTATAGTTTCTAAACCAATCAATAATCCTTTCATACAAATATTTGTTTGTCACAAGTAACAAACCCCTAAAATTATAAACCAAAGTATTTAAACCTCGGGTCGTTCTCCCTAGGAATTGCAATAAAGTGTCTTGTTATTGGTTATGAGGTATGTTTTGGGATTTTTGGATAAGAGACATGAAAGATAAATGACAAGGAATTAAACTAACAAAAAGGTCTTGGCAAGGTTTGGTGGTCAAGGATCTCTATCTTTATTACTAACCACAACATGAGAATTGGCAAGGATCAATCCCACTAAGTCATCCTCTAACTAGTAGTAAAGGAAATTCAAGTGAGCTTTATCAATCCAAGTCCATAAGTCCTAGTTCTCCACCAAATCAATTAGTGAGATCTAGAGTTAATGGTTCCCAATCATCAATTACTTGGACATTAGCAACTCAAGAGTTCCTAAGTTACCTTCCCAAGCCAAGAGCAAAAAATTCTACTGTAAAATCTAACCAAGCATCTTATCAAACATTTGGAAGGCATAGAAGGAAAGCATAGTAAAATTGCAAGGAAAGTAAATCTACACTACTCAATTGGAAGGAATTAAACATCAACAAATCAAATGAACAATAAAGGAACATGAAAACATAAATTGCATTTAAAGGAAAAGGAAAGAACAAAAGTGCATCAATATGAAAGTAAAGACTTACAAGAATTAAATGCTAAACTAGAGAGAAGAGATGTAAAAGAAGAAGAATTACAAAAGAAAAAGTAAATCAAAGCATGAAATTAACCTAGATCTAAGAATTCCTAATCTAGATCTAACCTAATCCTAATCCTAGAGAGAAGAGAGAACTTCTCTCTTTAGAAACTAACTTTCCCTCTAAAACTAACCTAAAACTAAACTAACGTCTCAAGTGTATCATCCCTCTTCAATCCTTGGGTTAAATAGCATCAGAAATGAGTTGGATTGGGCCCACGAGGCTTCTAAAATCGCTGGCCACGAGTTGCATTAAGTGAATCATGTGCAACCATTAGCGCATACATATACAGTGCGCGTGCGTGCCCCTAAACGCGATGCAACTATGGCAAATCTTATATCATTTCGAAGTCCCGGATGTTATCTTTCCAACGCAACTGGAACCGCATCATTTGGACCTTTGTAGCTCAAATTATGGTCAATTAAGTGCGAAGAGGTCGGCTTGATAGCTTTTGCGATTCCTTCATTTCTTCATGAGTTCACCATTTTTACATGCTTTTCCTTCATTTCCTTGATCCAATCTTTGCCTCCTAAATCTAAAATCACTTAACAAACATATCAATGCATCTAATAGAATCAAAGTGAATTAAATTTAGCTATTTTAAGTCCTAAAACCATGTTTTCACTCTTAAGCACAATTAAAGGAGAAGTTATAAAACCATGCTATCTCATTGGATAAATGTGGGGGAAAAGTTGATAAAACCTTCTAAATTCAACACAAGATAAACCCTCCAAATAGGGTTTATCAACCTCCCCACACTTAAACAATAGCATGTCCTCATGATAAACCAAGAAGGATAAGAGAAGGGGTATGAACATTTATTCAATATAAAGAAACTATACAAACCTATCTACATGCGTGCAACTAAATGCAAAATGATTCTACCTACTTGGTTAAAAATAAATCAATCTCCAAGGCATACATGCACAAGTAGGGCTAAGGTCATATGACGACTCATGAATCCTACCAATTCAAGTATAAAAATGAAGTTCAAGTAGACTTGCAAGAAGAACGCTCATGAAAGCCGAGAATCAAGGAATTGAGCATCGAACCCTCACCGAAAGTGTTTGCACTCTAGTCGCTCAAGTATATAGGGTGAATTCTCTCAATTCTCCCCTAATCATGCTTTCCAAGATTTGTTTTTCATGTAACAATCAACAATTATTTCATGCATGCATACAACTATCATGAGGACTGATGTTGGGATTTTTGCCAGTAAAGAATTTTATAGAAACAGTCGCGTTGTAGATATAGATTCTAAACCAACAGAAATCCCTTCGTACAAACGTTTTGGTTGTCACAAGTAACAAACCCCTAAATAAATTGATAACCGAAGTATTCAAACCTCGGGTCATCTTCTCAAGGAACTGCAGGGAAGTATGTTCTTATTATTGATTATGGAGATTGTAAATCGGGGTTTTGAAGATAAGGAACAAGTAATTCAAATTGCAATTTAAAATAAGTAAAAGAATGTAATTTAAATAAATAACTGTAAAACACACTTTTGGCAAGGTATGAGAAATTAGAGGTCCTATCCTAGCTATCCTTATCAATGATGATGAAAATTGAATCTTAATTCCACTTTGTTAACCTTTACTAAGGCAAAGGAAGGTCAAGGGATTAATTGGTTTGATCTTCGGATCCTATTTGTTTCCTAAGAAAAGATTGGGATTATTGAAGTTCAATTTAATTAACAAAGATAACAATTATCAATCATGTTTAAGTTTGATAACTCCTGACTTACTGATTTCTTAACCAAGACCAAAAGGAGAAAAGTAAATCTACTGGAATAAAAATGTCTTCAGATGGGAATAACAATAATGTAAATAAAAGAAAGCAATAATAAACTGAAATACCTCAAACAACATTAATTCAAAGAGTAATTTGTAACATAGAAGAATTCATAAATTAAATTGCAAAAGTAAATAAAAGGGAATATTGAACCTGATAAAGAGATAATCTTGAAAGCGAATAAAATCCTAATTCTAAATCCTAATCCTAAAGAGAGAGGAGAGAATCTCCCTCTCAAAACTAAATCTAAATCATTGAAAACTAGCTAAAGTGGAGACTCTCCTTGAATTGATGTATTCCCCCACTTCATAACCTCTGGTCTATGCCTTCTGGACTTGGATTTGGGCCAAAAAGGGCTTCAGAATTTGCTATGAGCGTTTTCTACAATTTCTGGTGCGTGGCCTCTGTCACGCGTCCGCGTGGGTGATGCCAGGGCATTTTGGCCAGTTTCACTGACCTTTTCTTTGCTGTTTTTAGGATAGTTTCATGCATTTTCTTAGGAAATAAGGTAGTTTTGGGTAGATATTCACTTACACCTTGATTCAAGCATACATTGTGCATTTTACATGATTTCATGAGGATTTTGCATGAGTTTAGTGACAAATTGTATTCTGCATTACCCATGACTTGGACTAGAACTTTGATGCACTCTATTGCCTGATTTTAGGACCAAAGGAAGCAAGTGGGTGATGCCAGGCCAGTTTCACTGACCTTTTCTTTGCTGTTTTTAGGATAGTTTCATGCATTTTCTTAGGAAATAAGGTAGTTTTGGGTAGATATTCACTTACACCTTGATTCAAGCATACATTGTGCATTTTACATGATTTACATGAT
>NC_029785.2:93221757-93244804 GCF_000816755.2 Arachis ipaensis
TGACTGCCAATGACGCTCTCGAAGCCATCATTACCCACGTTAAGAGTCACGTTAACTAAGTTAACGTGAACTCTAATGTGAAGAAGGGAATTTGAGCAAACGTTAGTGACACTTAACATTATCACTAACGTTGGCCAATGCTCACAAGTGGGCACGTTAGAGTCCACGTTAACTTAGTTAACGTGGCCTCTAACGTTAAAAGGGAGAAAGGAAGCAAAAGTTAATGAGAAAAGTGACTGCCAATGACGCTCTCGAAGCCATCATTACCCACGTTAAGAGTCACGTTAACTAAGTTAACGTGAACTCTAATGTGAAGAAGGGAATTTGAGCAAACGTTAGTGACACTTAACATTATCACTAACGTTGGCCAATGCTCACAAGTGGGCACGTTAGAGTCCACGTTAACTTAGTTAACGTGGCCTCTAACGTTAAAAGGGAGAAAGGAAGCAAACGTTAGTGACATTTAACATTGTCACTAACGTTAGCCTAAGTGCACAATGCCACGTTAACTCCCACGTTAACTTGGTTAACGTGGAAGCTAACGTGAAGAGGCAAGAGTGGTCGACAACGTTAGTGACACCCAACATTGTCACTAACGTTGGAAGCAACCACACAACCCCAAGAAGCCACGTTAACTTTCACGTTAACTTAGTTAACGTGGAGGCTAACGTGAGAGAAGAAGGTGATGGCCAATGTTAGTGACACTCAACATTGTCACTAACGTTGGAAGGAGCCACACAAGCCACTATGAGTCACGTTAACTCCCACGTTAACTTAGTTAACCTGGAAGCTAACGTGGATGAGGGATGATGAGCCAACGTTAGTGACACTCAACATTGTCACTAACGTTGGGGATGGCTAAGCATGGCCACGTTATAAGCCACGTTAACCTAGTTAACGTGGATTCTAACATGAGACATGGGGGCACATTGGAATGTTAGTGACAATGTTGAATGTCACTAACGTTCTCGAAGGATGGCAAGCCCACGTTAAAGAGCCACGTTAACTAAGTTAACGTGGGCTCTAACGTAGGAGCAATGGGGGATTTTCAACGTTATTGGGAAAGTTAAGTCCCAATAACATGTGTGAAGGACCTAGAGGCAACGTTGGTGGCAACGTTTGTGCCACTAACGTTGAGGTTAACGTGGCTTTTACTTAGGAACGTTAGTGAGAAAGTTGATTGTCACTAACGTTCTCGAACTCATATTTTCACTAAACGTTAACAACACTAACGTCCTGAGCTAAAATCTCTGCCCACTTTACACTTTCTCTCTACAAGTACAGCCAAGCCCAAATGAAGAAGAGAACTGCTTCAAACTCAAGATCCAAAGGCCCAAGACTTGAAAAGCCAACTAGAAGATGAGAAGAGTAGTATATATAGGAGTAGCTTTGAATTATTTTGGGGAGTTGCTGGGAGTTGGAAAATAGCATAGAACTACTTCCTGTATTTTACTTTCTTTGCTCTTCTAGTTTTCATGATGTATTCTCCATCTTTGTTTTTATTTTCCAGAGCTATGAACAACTAAACCCCTTTCATTGGGTTAGGGAGCTCTGTTGGAATTTGATGGATCAATACTAGTTTTCATTATTCTTCTTCTATCTTTTCTCTTAATTTTACTTGAAAGCTTTCGATCTTCATCCAATTGGGTAGTTATCTTGGAAAAGAAACTATTCATACTTGGATCTCTTCTGAACCTTGGAAGAGGAATGAAGAGATCAAGCTAGAAATACTTTCTCATGCTGGACCAAATTGGGTTTGGATGGATATGTGACTATAATCCTCTCAATGCTCGATTTGGGAAATGCATGTGGTATAATCAGTGACCATACTTCATCTCTTCTCATGAGCAATTGACCAAGGAATTGGCTATTGATTAAGATTTGAGAGATTGAATTACAAGAAATTGTAATTCAATCACTTAAGATTGCCAAGGAGATCAATCAGTGCATTGATTGAGGAAGAGATGTAAATGAGATTGATCCAGAGAATGCAACATCTCCTAAGCCCAATGAACTCCCCATTTCTGATCTTACCCATTCTCTTTAATTTCTGTCATTTACATTTATGAGCAATTCCCCCATTCCCATTTAAGATTCTGCAATTTACTTTCTGTCATTTAATTTCCCGAATTTAACTTTCTACAATTCACAACTCAATTTCTGATTCGCTCAATTAGAACATTCCTCTAATTAAAGTTGCTTGATCAATCAATCCTTGTGGGATTCGACCTCACTCTATTGTGAGTTTTTACTTGACGATAAATTCGGTACACTTGCCGAAGGAAATTTGTTATGAGACAAGTTTTCCGTGCATCAAGTTTATGGCGCCGTTGCCGGGGATTGATTGTGCATCAACAATGATTAGATTGGAGGATAACTAGATTGAGCATTTTATTTTTGTTTGATTTAAATTTCTGTTTGAGTTATTTACTTCCTGTTTTAGTTAATTTCTTTCTTTCCCCCTACTTTTTTTTCTGTTATTTACATTTCATCTCACTAACCCACTAACTGTTTGATATATTGCATCACTCACACTAACAGTAATTATGACAGCTATACTTTCTGCACCTATTCTCTTTTCTTGTACTTGTTGGTTGTATGACAGGGAGAAGAAGCGGGGCTTCAACTTTCTTTGATTCTGAACCTGAGAGAACCTTCTTTAGACTAAGGAGGGAGGCAAGAGACAAACGTGCAGTTGGTGCTGAAGAAGAGGAGGAACACTTTGAGGAATACTTTGAACCAAACATGGAAGAAAACATGGAAAACTATCATGAAGAAGAGACTCACAACCATGGCAGAAGAGGTCGAGCAAATCATACTTGGGGAGGATAGAAGAGTTTTAGGCTCTTATATCAATCCAAACCCAGGAAACTGTGGAAGTAGCATTCAAAAGCCAACCATCCATGCCAACAATTTTGAACTGAAGCCACAGCTCATCACCCTTGTGCAGAACAACTGTTCGTTCGGAGGAAGTGTCCAAGAGGACCCAAATCAACATTTGACCACCTTCCTGAGAATATGTGACACAGTGAAGTCTAATGGTGTTCATCCTGACACCTATAGACTGCTTTTATTTCCATTTTCACTCAGGGATAAGGCAGCCAAGTGGCTGGAATCTTTCCCAAGGGAAAGCTTGACAACTTGGGAAGACATGGTGAACAAATTGTTAGCAAGATTTTACCCTCCTCAAAGAATCAATAGGCTGAGAGCTGAGGTCCAAACCTTCAGGCAACAAGATGGTGAGACTCTATATGAAGCATGGGAGAGGTTTAAAGACCTAACAAGGAGGTGTCCACCTGACATGTTCAACGAATGGGTTCAGCTGCACATTTTCTATGAAGGGCTCTCTTATGAGTCAAAGAAGGCCGTAGACCATTCATCCGGAGGATCTTTGAACAAGAAGAAAACCATTGAGGAGGCTATAGATGTCATTGAAACAGTAGCAGAGAACGACTACTTCTAAGCTTCCGAAAGAGGGAACACAAGAGGAGTAATGGAGCTAAACAATGTAGACGCTCTGTTGGCCCAAAACAAGCTCATTACCCAACAGCTGGCTGACCTCACCAAGAAGATGGAGAGGAACCAAGTGGCAGCAATCTCCACTTCATCAACAACCCAAGAAGGAATGAATGAAGAAGCAGAGGGTAGTCAGGAGCAAGCCAACTACATTGGGAATTCACCTAGGCAGAACCATGATCCTTACTCCAAGAATTACAACCCTGGATGGAGGAATCACCCAAACTTTGGGTGGGAAAATCAACAAGACCAAAGCCTGGATCAAAGACGCCCAAATCCAAACAATTTCACATCTAGACCATATCAACATCCCAATAACAACACCTCTCCACATTCACATCAAGGCCAGAACAACCCTCCTCAGCCTGCCTTATCATCACTTGATGAAAGAATCTCAAGGATTGAAAATCTACTTGAAGGCATATGCAAGGATATCCAAGACAACAAGGTGTTCAAGGAGGAAGTGCGAGCCAGTTTCAAGAACCAGGGAGACACAATCAAGAGGTTTGAATCTCAAGTAGGATATCTCTCTGAGCAAATTCCCAAACCCACAGATGGATTCCCAAGTGACACAGAGAAGAATCCGAGAGGTGAAACAAAGAAAGTAAGATGGGAAGATTGCAAGATGGTCACTATAAGTGATAAGGAGATTGAGGACAAGCCAAGTAAGCTGTCAGAACAACCTGAAGATACCTTAGTGGAGGAGGTGGAAAAAGATTACCAAGAACCAGAAATCTCAAAACAGGAGTTGTTGAGACTCTATGCACCTTTTCCCCAACTGCTCAATGGTGCTGTGGAGAAGAGAATATACTCAAGATTTCTTGACTTGTTTGCATCTTTGCATGTGAACATATCATTCATCAAGACTATCCAACAAATGCATGCATTCATCAAGTACATGAAGGAGTTACTTCCCAGGAAAAGCTCACTCAAAGGAGGCCAAACTATAGTGATGAACAAGGAGTGCAGTGCCCTCATTCAACCACAGTTGCCTACGAAAAGAAAAGATCCAGGGAGTTTTCATGTCCCCTGTGCCATAGGAGAAACAATGTTTGATAGAGCACTCTGTGATTTGGGAGCAAGCATCAACTTAATGCCCTTAGCCCTGGTGAAGAGACTGCAGATCAATGAGATATTGCCCACAGATGTGGTCATCAGGCTGGCTGACAAAACTCAAAAACAAGCAATAGGGGTGGTGGAAAATGTATTGTTAAAGGTGGGGAAATACTTTCTTCCCACAGACTTTGTCATCTTGGACATGGAAGAGAGTCACACTCACCCAATCATATTGGGAAGACCATTTCTAGCTACAGCTAGAGCACTCATAGATGTGGAGCGAGGGGAGCTAATATTGAGGATCTATGATGAACAACTCAGCTTCAATGTCTTCAAACTCTCCCAAGAAGCTGACCAAGAAAATAAAGAACCAAGCAATGATCATAATGAGAAGCTGGAAGAAGAAACAAGCACTGAGACACCACCAACGCATCCGAAAACCCCACTGAATGATGAACAAGGCAAACAGCAATCGTCACAGCTCAAGGAGAAGCTGGAGGAACCTAAACCACCAGAGGCATGTGAAGATAACAACAAAATTCACTTAGAAGAAGAAGTCGCCAAGAGCAGGGAAGCATCAAAAGAGACAAAGAAGAAGGTACCAAGGGGGTGGAGGAACAAGAAGATCCCTACGGAAGATTTCTCTCCAGGAGATAAAGTGATCTCAGCTTACTTCCCAGATATCCCCCCTAATCTCCTGACTGTACCATCTCAGTTACCTAAGGTCTTCACTATTAACAGAGTCCTCTCCTTGGAACATGTGGAGATCATTGATACAACCAATGGATATAAATCCAAGGCAAGAGAGGAGGACTTGAAGCATTATCAACCTCCCTGATGAAGGAGAAACGTCAAGCTAGTGACGCTAAAGAAGCGCTTCATGGGAGGCAACCCATGTTTTATTAGCTTTTACTATTGAATAAGTCAATATTCATGAATTCCAACCCAAACTTGGTGAAGTCCTTATATTGCAGTATATAGTGAAGAACAAGTTTGGTGTTCAAAGCGTACCAAGAAAGCATGAATGCAACAGCGAGCATGCTAGTCTTGGAGCTTTGAACAAGACTTTTGATCACAGTGCTCCAAACTAAGTTTGGTGTCACCCCATGGTGCCACCAAAATGCATATAAGGATACACAGTTAGTTAGTTAGTTGGAGTTCATGAATAAACAATCTCATCTTTTCATCTCTTTATTATTTTAGCCGTAAAAATTTAAAGTGACTTCTTTTTGTGATAATTCTTACTTTTCTTATTTTATCTTTATAGGGAAAGGAAATGAGCATTGAAAGAGATTGATTGGATAATTTAATGGGAAAGGTTCGGCCACTTCATGAAGAGGGCACTACACACGTGCCTCAAGGGGAATGCATTGGGAATGGTTGCCATGCAACATTGGAGGAAGAACAAACTTGGAAAGCGAACCAACTCCATCATAAAGTTGAGAATCGTCGTGCTTACTCCATATAAAACCCCATCCGTTCATCATACACTAATCCCATCAATCCACACCTTTCATCTCTTCATCACTTCCCTATATAAGTGAATCAAATCCACACCATCTCCACATTCAAAATTCATACCCCTTGCACTTCACTTTCCAGCAACCAATTCTTCAACTTCTCACTCTCTAAATCCCACACCTCTTCCCTTCACTACACCCTTTTTGCTTTAACCTCATTCATGGTATCATCAAGCTCCAAGAGGCAGAAGAGGAAGGAACCAACGAAGAACATTCCCTTCGACGAGAAGAGATTCAAGACTGCCTTCCATGAACGAGAATTTGAGCGGATAAAGCTCAAAAAGATACTGCCCGAGTTAACCTTCCAAATCAATGAAGACGAATGCCCACATATTCGGGAGAAGATTGAAGAAAGAGGGTGGCTATCGCTCACCAATCCAGAGGGGAAGATCAATGCAAACCTCATCAAAGAGTTCTACGCAAATGTGGTCAGAGAAGACAAAACCAGAGCCCCAACCTTCAAAATCTATGTAAGGGGAAAAGAGGTAGACTTCAGTCCAAATGCTATAATAAGAACTCTTCACCTGAAATCACCACACTTTGATGAGCCTAGCTATCATACAACGATAAGTAAAAGCCAAGACAATGATGACCTCACTGAGATAGTGACTGACATCTGTGTTATAGCAGCCGACTGGGAGAGGTATGGAGATGGGAGACCTCGTTTCATCAAGAGGGGAGACCTTAGCCCAGAAGCCAAGGGGTGGTTTGAACTCGTGAGGAGGTCTATTCTCCCAGCTGCAAATAATTCAGAGGTAAATATTAATCGAGCAACTATGGTACATTTCCTAGTACAACGTGGAGAAATCAACGTCCATGAACTTATAGTTGAGGGAATTCAAGATTCAGCTGAGAAGCTTGAATCAGGTGCCAGGCTTTGGTACCCCAGCACCATTCTCTGATTGTGCACAAAGGCCAAGGTGGTCTTTGAGGATAGTAATCCAGACTGGGTTAACCCAGGGAGGCTAATGACAACCCAGCGTATGGCCTATACTACACTTGCTCAGCAACAAAGAAGGCCACAAAGAGGGAAACTAAAAGCAAGGGAAGGAACTCACCAAGAGGAGTCTCATCAGGAAGAATATCAACAGGGAGAGCATCCTTACCCAGCCGATCTAAATATGAATCATCTTCTAAGAGCTATTGAAGATTTGGGGATGAGACATATGGAAGGACAAGAGCAAATATTGAACTGGATGAGCCAACAAGAAGAGTGGAAGAAACAACAAATGGAGCAACAACAAGAACAATACTCCCAAAAGAGGTGCTGGACACAAGGCCTCAAGAAAAGAAAATGAATAAACTATATGCCTGTGATGTGTATGTATAGGGGAGAGACTTGAGGGAGTAAGTCCTTAGGGGTGTCTCAACACCTAGCACCTTGAACCAACTGGTTCGGGAGTGTTGGCTGAAAGCTTATTTTAAAGAGTTGCTCCCTTACAGAACACTTAGCCTAAGAACACAAATAAGCCCTGAAATAACAACAAAAGGATCAATAAATAAAAGTTTCATGGGATGCAATCATAGTGAGTATTCTAGGATATGATAAAAGTCTGAAAGCCAGAAATGAACCTAAGTTGCTATGCATGAAACCACCATAAAACCAGGGACATGACTTCCACAAGAATGACTCATTTCTCTTGGTATCCCATTCATCATTCTCTTGTTCCAGTACTTGCTTAGAGACAAGCAAGCAAGCAAGAACTAGTAGCCTAGGGTTACAAAATATGAGTGGACTGTGATGGATGATGCAGAAGTCCACTTTTGGGGCCCACTTGGTGCACCTGGGGCTGAGATTTAAGTGAGTCACGTGCAGAGGCCATTTGTGGAGTTGAACGCCAGTTTTTATGCCAGTTTGGGCGTTCAACTCCAGTTTTTGATCCTTTTCTGGCGCTGGACGCCAGAATTCGGCAGAGAACTGGCGTTGAACGCCAGTTTACGTCGTCTATCCTTGTGAAAAGTATGGACTATTATATATTTCTGGAAAGCCCTGGATGTCTAATTTCCAATGCAATTGGAAGCATGCCATTTAGAGTTCTGTAGCTCCAGAAAATCCAATTTGAGTGCAGGGAGGTCAGAATCCAACAGCATTAGCAGTCCTTTTTCAGCCTGAATCAGATTTTTGCTCAGCTCCTTCAATTTCAGCCAGAAAAATACCTGAAATTACAGAAAAACACACAACTCATTGTAAAGTCCAGAAATATGAATTTTTCTTAAAAACTACTAGAAATAGACTAAAAACTAACTAAAACATACTCTAAACTATATGAAATTATCCCCAAAAAGCGTATAAAATATCCGCTCATCAGTTAACGTGGAAGCTAACGTGAAGAGGCAAGAGTGGTCGACAACGTTAGTGACACCCAACATTGTCACTAACATTGGAAGCAACCACACAACCCCAAGGAGCCACGTTAACTTCCACGTTAACTTAGTTAACGTGGAGGCTAACGTGAGAGAAGAAGGTGATGGCCAACGTTAGTGACACTCAACATTGTCACTAACGTTGGAAGGAGCCACACAAGCCACTATGAGTCACGTTAACTCCCATGTTAACTTAGTTAACGTGGATGAGGGATGATGAGCCAACGTTAGTGACACTCAACATTGTCACTAACGTTGGGGATGGCTAAGCATGGACACGTTATAAGCCACGTTAACCTAGTTAACGTGGATTCTTACGTGAGACATGGGGGCACATTGGAACATTAGTGACAATGTTGAATGTCACTAACGTTCTCGAAGGATGGCAAGCCCACGTTAAAGAGCCACGTTAACTAAGTTAACGTGGGCTCTAACGTAGGAGCAATGGGGGCTTTTCAACGTTATTGGGAAAGTTAAGTCCCAATAACGTGTGCGAAGGACCTAGAGGCAACGTTGGTGGCAACAATAAAAATGCGGTCGCGTCATTCGGAGTTTTCCTTGTCACGCGGTCGCGTTAGTCATGCGACTGCGTCATATGTGTTTCGCTCGAGGCGCGCGGTCGCGTCAGTCATGCGGCCGCATCAATACCTTTTCGCGCTGGCATGGGCCGCGTCGCCCATGCGATCGCGTGGCTGCCAGTTTCTTCAAAAACTCTGTTTTGTGCTTTCCTTCCGTTTTTGTATGTTTCCTTTCCATCCTTTAAGTCATTCCTGCCTTAGAAGATCTGAAACTACTCAACACACGAATCACGACATCGAATGGAAATAAAGGGTAATCAAAATAATTATTTTTAAGAATAGGAAACATGTTTTTCACATACATCACATAATAAGGAAGGGAAAGTAAAACCATGCAATTAATATGAATAAGTGGGTGAAGGATTGAATTAATCACTCAAACTAAGCATAAAATATATCATAAAATATGGGTTTATCAAGGACTTTTCATAGGTTGTAATGGGGCTAGGGTCAAGGTAAGGATGCATATTTGGTCAAGTGGACTTGAAATTTGAATCTTTGATTACCTTAAACTTTCCACCTAACCTATATAGCAACCTATACAATTCTAAACAAACCTAACTACCCATTCTTCACTTTTTCACATACTCATGCATTTTTTTCCTTGATCACAACACATATGCATTGATTATTATTGAGCTTCACTTGGGGCATTTTGTCCCCTTTTTATTACTTTTCTTTCTATTTTTTTTCTTTTTTCTTTTGTTTTGCATATATTTTTCTTTCTTTTTATTTTCTCATCATTTTTTTTCTTTTTGCAATAAAGTATATACAAGAGTGTCAATGCATATGGTTTTACATTTAATTAACACATGAGTATGGACCCAATTCCCAAATATAGAAATACAAAACAAAAACACCCTTTTATCTTAACCAATGTCCTAAGTTTTCTCACACTTGAATGATACTCACACGCACTAGCCTAAGCTGATCAAAGATCCAAATAAAGGACATTTATTATTTTTCGCTTTAAGGCTTGTAATGTGCTAAAATTATGAACAAGTCGGTTAATCGTAGGCTCAAAGTTGGATAACAATAGTAGGTAAAAGGTAGGCTATTTGGGTAAGTGAGCTATTAAAACAATGGCCTCAATCATATAAGTGCATGAATAGACAAAATAATGGACATAAAGAATCAAACAAATCAAAGATTACAATCATAGAAAGAGAATAATGCACACAAGAAGGAAAAATAAGTGGTTATAAGATGTAACCACACCATTAGGCTCAAAACTCACATGCTTGTGTGTTCTTAGCTCAAAAACTATGTTCTAAAATAAATTCTTCAAGCAAGCTTATCACAAAAATTTTTCAAATTGGTAGGGTGCCCTAAAAAACAATTTTTTTAGAAAAGAAATCATCACCCTAACCAAGTAGTCCTAATAAGAAAGAAGTAGTAAAAATATGTACAAAATCTAACTAGCATGCAACCTATCATGCCATGCAATAACTAATCTAACAAAGAAAACTAAGAATTGGTGTTGGACAAGAAAATTGTTACCCACGGAGATCGGTCAGACAACCTCCCACACTTGAAGATTGCACCGTCCTCGGTGCATGCAAAGAAGAGCAAGGTGGACGGGTTGCTACAATTGATGAGCTTCTTCAAAAGGTTGTACGTATGAACTTGTTTGTTGCCCCATTTAAAAGCTTTTCCTTTTTCTTTCTTTCTTGGTGGCCAGCCTAAAAGGAAAGAAAAAGAAAGAAAATTAAGCCTACAATAAAGATATCAAAGCAATAGAACATAGGCGGGGGCTGATAAACCCCAATTTCGTGGTTTATTTTGTGCTTATTTTGGGAGATTTTATCACCTTTTCCCACATTTATTCAATGAAATAGCATGGTTTTGTAATTCTCCCTTGATTTGTGCTTAATTGTGAAAACATGCTTTTTAGGCCTTAAAATAGCTAAATTTAATTCACTTTAATTCTATTAGATACCTTGATGTATTTTTTGAGTGATTACAGGTTCATAAGGCAAGTATTGGATGGAAGAAGTGAGGAGAAAAGCATGCAAAGCGGGAGAACTTATGAAGAAATGAAGGAACCGCAAAGCTGTCAAGCCTGACCTCTTCTCACTCAATCGACCATAACTTGAGCTACAGAAATCCAAATGAGGCGGTTTTAGTTGTATTGGAAAGCTAACATCCGGGGCTTCAAAATGATGTAAAATTTGCCATAGTTTCTTGACGTATAGGGGTGCACATGCGCACTGTACGCGTACGCACTGATGGAGCAGCGTGGGTCCATTTTGGGCAACTCGTTGGGGGTGATTTGTAGATCATTTTGGGCCCAATCCAATTCATTTCTAATGCTATTTCATACAAAATTCAAGCTTGGGCAAAGAGGGAGCAATTGTTTGTAACTTAGCATCATGTAGGTTAGTTTCTAGAGAGAGAAGCTCCCTCTTCTCTCTAGAATTAGTTCACTCGATTCTCCCCTAATCATGCTTTCGATGATTTGTTTTTCATCTAACAATCAACAATTATTTCATGCATGCATACAAATATCATGAGGACTTTCCCATAGGTTGTAATGGGGCTAGGTCAAGGTAGGATGCATATGGTCAAGTGAGCTTGAAATCTGGATCTTTGATTAACTCAAACTTCCCACCTAACCTATGACATCCTATACAATTTTAAACAAACCTAACTACCCATTCTTCACTTTTTCACACACTCATGCATTCTCTTTTGATTACCACACATATGCATTGATTATTATTGAACCTTGAACTTTGGAGCATTTTTGTCCCCTTTTAATTGTAATTCTTTTTCTTTCTTTTTCTTTTTCTATATATTTTCTTTTTCTTCTTATATATATATATATATATATATTCTTTTTGTTTTTCTCATTTTTTTCATTATTTTTTTTCAACTGAAATATATACAAGAACATCAATGCATATGGTTTACACATGATTAATATATGAGTATGTACCCAATTCCCATGATTTTTTCAACAAAAACATAAACACACTTTTATCTCTATCCAATGTTTCCAACTTTCCCGAAATCAAGTAATGAACACTCTCACTAGCCTAAGCTAATCAAAGATCCAAACAAGGGACATTTATTATTTTTCACTTAGGCTTGTAATGTGCTATCATTAAGAACAAATAGGTTAAGCATAGGCTCAAAATTGGCTAACAATGGAAGGTAAAAGGTAGGCTATTTGGGTAAGTGAGCTATTTGAACAATGGCTTCAATCATCTAAATGCATGTATACACAAGATAATGGACATAAAGAATCAAACAAATCAAAGATTACACTCATAGGAAGAGACACGAATGAAAATAAGTGGCTAGGGGCTAACGCCAAATAAAAGTAGGGTTCTCACTACATGTTAGCTACACACGTAAGTGAGAAAGCAATATAGGGAAAGGGAATATTAACTAATACTTGATGCAAGAGTAAAATCAAAGCATGAAGAGCATATGGAGCATCAAGTTCAAATAAGAAAAAAGTGGGTCATGAAAGACAATATGAGGTCATATCAGTGCACAAAGACACAAGAGTCATACAAGATGAAGCATTGATTTAAAAGTTACCCACAATATCAAACAAGTCACGAAGCACCAAAATAATACAAGAAATTCTCAACAGTTGAGTAAGAGAATTCAAAACCATTATTAAAATAAGAAACTCGAAAAAAATAAAGTAAAAACAAGATATAAAAAAATTGAAATGCAAAGAATAGAAGTATACGAATGCAATAAACAAAAGAAAATGGAAGAGGAGAAAAAACACTTTTTTTTGCCGACGCGGATGCGTCATGTGCGCCCACGCGTCGATGCGCAGTTTGGCAGAGGGGCGCGTACGCGCCAGGTGCGTGCACGCGTGGGTCAGGTTAGGCGCAGGGCACAGTGTCAGCTTAGGGTTGGCCCAACTCTCTGGAAAGTGTACCAGGAGGGCAGGTGGTGCAATTGACGCGCACACGCACAGCGTGCGTACGCGTGCATTGCACAATTAGAATCAAGGGCGCTTACGCACCAGGTGCGCGTACGCGCGGGTTGGTTTGTGCCTTAGGCCCAATGTTCGCACAGTGTAGGCCTAACTCTCGGGTTTTTGGTTGGGAAATGGGATTTTTGCATCTACGCGTACCCGCCATGTACGCGTGCGCGTGGATGGTCGAAAATGCTTGGGTCACGCGTACGCGCGGGTTGGTGCTCTGTTTTTCAAAATTTTTCCAGGTTCTTGCACCAAACCAAGCCTTTCAAACCTCCAAACAGCTACCAAAACACCCTAAAACCTTATTTAACATATTATACTACTAAATATACTCAACTAACTAAACTTAACATGAAATTAAACTAATTCTCCCAATATTTACAAAAGAGAAAAATGAAAAGAATTTATCATGGTGGGGTATCTCTCACCTAGCACTTTTGTTTATTGTCCTTAAGTTGGACTTATGGGGAGATTCTCTCAAGGTGGCTTGTGCTTAAAGCTATCCTGGAACATCCACCAATGCTTGAGTCTCCAATATGTTCTATTCTTCAAATTTAATATCTCCAAGCCTTGATGGAGTTCCTCACAAACCATGGGCTCCCAAAAGTGATCCTCATGTATTCCCAGATCCCATATCTTGTTGCCACACCCATCTTTAAGTTGATCATCATTATTCCATTTGGGTGGCATGACTTTAGAATTCTCATGTAAGCGACCAAACATTCTCCTAAACCCAAGCAATCTAGCTCTATACCAACCCTTGCTATTAAGCTTTGAACATGTCACCATGATGAGCCTTGATTTATTATTCCAACCACTAACCATCTTTCTTTTGCTCTTAAAGCCACAAAGATGTCTAAGTTGACCATTCGTTTCAAGCAAACCATGTTTTAGGGGAATAATAAAGCTTAAGTATAAGGAATTTACCCACTTGAATGAAAGAATAGATGGTGATGGCTTGGGGAGCACCACCAAAAAGATTGGATGCATGATCTTCATCTCCAAAGGAACTTGATTCTTGCTTCATTCCCTCCAAGTCTTCATTCAAAAATTGTTGTGAAGGTTGTGCACTTTCCTCCTCAACATCAAATTCAATCTTCTTGGAGATATGTTCTATGCTTCTAGATTCTCGTGGAGGTTCCGCATCTCCTAGGTCTTCAACCACTTCTTCCTCTTCTTCAATGATCATAGGCTTCTCCAATTATTCTAACACAACATAGCATTCCTCCTTCTCCACCGGAGTTTCCAATCTCTCCTTCATGCTATGCTCTTCCTTGGATTCTTCACATGTAGCTATAGGAGTTCCTTGAATATTCAAGTATTGGGAGGCTAATAAGCTTATTACATCGATCAAGGTAGCCACAAATTGTTGCACATCCCTTTTCATTTCATCTTGCCCTTGAAGAAGAATACCAAGGTTTTCATCCATTAGAGATTGGGGTGGATAGGAGAGTTCATTGTTTTGGAGGAAGGGTTCATGATAGGAAAGTGGTTCTTCTTGGTAAAGGTGTGGAAGTGGTGGTTCTTGGGAGTATTGATATTGGAATGGCGGTTCTATGTACGGCTCATATGGTTCAAAAGGTGGTTGGTATAGTGGGTAAGGATCATGGTCATATGGAAGTGTTTGGTGAAAAGAGGCTTGTGAGTATGGTTGGGGGCTATGTTGAGGACATGGCTCATAGGCATATGGTGGTGGTTCTTGAAAGTCACAAGGAGATTCACCATAGCCATTGGGTTGATATGCATCATAGAATGGCTTTTCTTCATAGTGCATTGGTGGAGATTGTTGCCAAGAGGATTGATCATATGCATATGGCTCCTCCTACTTTTGGTTATCCCATCCTTGATGCATATCTTCATTGTAGCTCCCATTTCCTACAACATAGTTGTAATCACACTCATAGCCAAAGTGAGAATTCATGATGAAAAGAGTAAATAAAGACAAAAGCTAATAAGAAATAATGAAACAAAGTCCTAAAACTAGCAAAAACTAACAAGCAATCCAAAAATCAAGCTATTCACAATATTCACATATATACAATAACCAATAATATAACACCATTGCAATTTCCCGGCAACAGCGCCATTTTGATGAACGGAAAATTGATGGTATAGAATTTCATAATTGAAATCTCGTCGAAGTATAGTTTCTAAATCAATTAATAATCCTTTCATACAAACATTTGTTTGTCACAAGTAACAAACCCCTAAAATTATAAACCGAAGTATTTAAACCTCGGGTCGTTCTCCCTAGGAATTGCAATAAAGTGTCTGGTTATTGGTTATGAGGTATGTTTTGGGGTTTTTGGAGAAGAGACATGAAAGATAAATGACAAGGAAGTAAACTAACAAAAAGGTCTTGGCAAGGTTTGGTGGTCAAGGATCTCTATCCTTATTACTAACCACAACATGAGAATTGGCAAGGATCAATTCCACTAAGTCATCCTTTAACTAGTAGTAAAGGAAAGTCAAGTGAGCTATATCAATCCAAGTCCATAAGTCCTAGTTCTCCACCAAATCAAT
Source organism: Arachis ipaensis (assembly GCF_000816755.2). Taxonomy (NCBI): domain Eukaryota; kingdom Viridiplantae; phylum Streptophyta; class Magnoliopsida; order Fabales; family Fabaceae; genus Arachis; species Arachis ipaensis. The sequence goes on from NC_029785.2 coordinate 93,237,264, forward strand.
TAGTAAGATCTAGAGTTAATGGCTCCCAATCGTCAATTACTTGGACATTAGCAACTCAAGAGTTCCTAAGTTACCTTCCCAAGCCAAGAGCATAAAATTCTACTCTAAAATCCAACCAAGTATTTTATCAAACACTTGGAAGGCATAAAAGGAAAGCATAGTAAAATTGCAAGGAAAGTAAATCTATACTACTCAATTATAAGGATTTAAACAACAACAAACAATTCAACAATAAAGGAACATGAATCATAAATTGCATTGAAAGAAAAATAGAAGAACAAAAGTGCATCAACATAAAAGTAGAGAATTACAAGAATTAAATGCTATACTAGAGAGAAGAGATGTAGAAGAAGAAGAATTACAAAAGGAAAAGTAAATCTAAGTATGAAATTAACCTAGATCTAAGAGTTCCTAATCTAGATCTAACCTAATCCTAATCCTAGAGAGAAGAGAGAGCTTCTCTCTCTAGAAACTAACTTTCCCTCCAAAACTAACCTAAAACTACACTAATGTCTGAAGTGTATCATCCTTCTTAAATCTTTGGGTTAAATAGCATCAGAAATGAGTTGGATTGGGCCCATAAGGTTTCTAAAATCATTGGCCACGAGTTGCATTAAGTGAATCATCTGCAACTATCAGCGCGTATGTATACAGTGCACGTTCGTGCCTCTAAATGCGATGCAACTATGACAAATCTTATATCATTTCGAAGCCCCGGATGTTAGCTTTCCAACGCAACTAAAACCGCATCATTTGGACCTCTGTAGCTCAAGTTATGGTCGATTAAGTGCGTAGAGGTCGGCTTGATAGCTTTTGCGATTCCTTCATTTCTTCATGAGTTCTCCATTTCTACATGCTTTTCCTTCATTCCCTTGATCCAATCTTTGCCTCCTAAAATCTGAAATCACTTAACAAACATATCAAGGCATCTAATGGAATCAAGGTGAATTAAATTTAACTATTTTAAGTCCTAAAAAGCATGTTTTCACTCTTAAGCACAATTAAAGGAGAATTTACAAAACCATGCTATCTTATTGGATAAATGTGGGAGAAAAGTTTATAAAACCTTCTAAATACAACACAAGATAAACCCTCCAAATGGGGTTTATCAGAGTTATCATATGCTTCGAGTCGAAGGGTCTCCAGTTCTACTAGTTGCAGCTTCCTTTCAGCACCGACCCTCTCAAATCCCATGTTGCATTCCCGTACCGCCCAGAAAGCCTTGTGTTCCACCTCCACTGCGAGATGACAAGCCTTTCCGTATACTAGGCGGAAGGGACTCATTCCTATGGGTGTCTTGTATGCTGTCCGATAAGCCCAAAGCGCATCAACAAGTCTGGTGCTCCAGTCCTTCCTATGAGGCTTGACTATCTTCTCCAATATGTGCTTTATCTCTTTGTTAGACACCTCTGCTTGTCCATTGGTCTGAGGATGGTAAGCTGTTGCTACCTTGTGCACAATGCCATGTTTCTTCAGTAGACTTGTTAATCTCCTGTTACAAAAATGAGTGCCTTGATCACTCATGATTGCTCGTGGTGATCCAAAGCGATAGATAATATGATTTCTAACAAAACAGACAAGAGTGTTAGCATCATCAGTACGGGCAGGAATTGCTTTCACCCATTTGGAAACATAATCTACAGCTAACAATATGTATAAGAAACCACTAGAGTTTGGAAATGGACCCATGAAGTCAATTCCCCAAATATAAAAAATTTCACAGAATAGCATAAGCTGTTGGGGCATCCCATCCCTCTTGGATATATTACCAACCCTTTGGCATGGGGAGCAAGATTTACAGAAGGCAGTAGCATCCTTAAAAAGAGTGGCCACCAGAATCCACAGTCTAAAATTTTTCTAGCTCTTCTTTGAGGGCCAAAATGTCCACCACTCTCAGAGGAGTGGTAGGCCTCTAAAATTGACTGGAATTCTGATTGAGACACACATCTTCTAATTATCTGGTCAGCACCATACCTCCATAAATATGGGTCATCCCATATATAATATTTGGACTCACTTTTCAGCTTGTCCTTTTGATGCTTAGTAAAATTGGGAGGGAAGGTACGACTAACTAGACAATTAATTTTAGGTGCATACCAAGGAACTACTTCAGATATTGTGTGCAAGCTATCAAATGGAAAAGCATCATTGATAGGAGTGGAGTCATTTTGAATGTGCTCAAGGCGACTCAAGTGATCCGCCACTAAACTCCTATCCTTGATTTCTAAATCAAATTCTTGAAGCAACAATATCCAACGTATTAACCTTGGTTTGGACTCTTTTTTAGCTAATAAATATTTTAGAGCTGCATGGTTGATGCATGGAAACTTGTCTCTCAACAGATTTCCCTCGGCAAGTATACCGAATTGTCGTCAAGTAAAAACTCACAATAGAGTGAGGTCAAATCCCACAGGGATTGATTGGTCAAGCAACTTTAATTGGAGGAATGTTCTAGTTGAGCTAAGAAGAATTTGATTGGAGAATTACAGGAAATTAAATGGCGGGAAAGTAAATGGCAGAAAATGTAATTGCTGGAAATAAAGAACTGAATGTAAATGACGGAAAGTAAATTGCAGAATCTTAAATGGGGAATGGGGAAGATGAACATAAAACTAAATGGCAGAAAGTAAAGAGAATGGGTAAGATCAGAAATGGGGAGTTCATTGGGCTCAGGAGATGTTGTATTCTCCGGATTTCTAGTAAAATCAAGAGAAAAGAAAGAAGAAGAATAATGAAAACTATTATTGATCCATCAAATTACAACAGAGCTCCCTAACCCATTGAAAGGGGTTTAGTTGTTCATAGCTCTGGGAATGGAAAGCAAAGATGGAAAATACATTTTGAAAGTAAAACTAAAAGTTGCAGAGAAAGTAAAATTATACAGAGAGTAGTTGTCCCAATGCCAAAAGCTCCTTTACTAGTTCAAAACTACTCCTATATATACTACTCTTCTGATCTTCTAGTTGGCTCTTTAAGTCTTGGATATGGGCCTTTAGATCTTTAGTTGAAGCAATTGCAGTCTTCAGTGGGCTCAGCTTTGCTTGTAGAGAAAGTGTGAGTTAGGCATAGACATTAGTTAGGACGTTAGTGGTGTTAACGTTAAGTGAAAATGTGGGTTCGAGAACGTTAGTGACGATCACCTTTTTCACTAACGTTCCTAACCCAAGATGGTCCACGTTAACTTCAACGTTTAGCGGCACTAACGTGACCACTAACGTTGCCTCTTGGTCCTTCGCAAACGTTATTGGCATTCACCTTTTCCAATAACGTTTGCTTGTTGCCCTTCCTCTCTACGTTAGAGTCAACATTAGTGTAGCTAACGTGACCCTTAACATGGGCATGCCTCATCTTCGAGAGCGTTAGTGACACTTACCTTTGTTACTAACGCTCCAAATGCCCCTTCTCACATTAGTGCCTCACGTTAATTGTATTAACGTGGCCACTAACGTGGTGGTGATTGCCATCTCCAACGTTAGTGACAAAGGCGAGTGTCACTAACGTCGGCTCATCATTTCTTTCCTCTACGTTAGCTTCCACGTTAATGTAATTAACGTGGAAACTAATGTGGCTAATAGTGGCTTGGTCCAACGTTAGTGACAAAGGTGAGTGTCACTAACGTTGGCACTTCTTTGTTCCTTTCACATTAGAATTCACGTTAATGTAATTAACGTGACTCTTAACGTGGCTAAGTGTGCCCCTTTTTTCAACGTTAGTGGTATTCACTTTTACCACTAACGTTGGAGCTTTACTTCTCCTCCATGTTAGCTTCCACGTTAATGTAGTTAACGTGGCAACTAACGTGGGCTATGATGGCTCACGAAGGTGTTATTGGTGATCACTTCTCTCATTAACGTTGCAAGCTAGCTCCCATTCCACGTTAATGGTCACGTTAGTTAGACTAACGTGGCTATTAACGTGACATCTTCCTTGCTTCCTTTGTCCTGAAATCAAGCAAGTAAAGTGCATCAAAGCTAGGTTCTAACTCATGAGATCATGCATCATCCATTTTATCATTCAATTCATGCATAATTCTCATAAAATCATATAAAATTCACAATGTTTGCTTGAATCAAGATGTAAGTGATTATCTACCCAAAACTTGCTTATTAACTAAGAAAATGCATGAAACTACCCTAAAACAGTAGAGAAAAGGTCAGTAAAACTAGCCAAAATGCCCTGGCATCACAACACCAAACTTAAAGCTTGCTTGTCCCTAAGCAAGTACTGAAACATGAGAATGATGAATGAAATGACAAGAGAAATGAGTCATTATTGTGGAAGTCATATCCTTGGTTTTATGGGGTTTCATGCATAGCAACTTTGGTTCATTCCTTCACTGGCTTTCAAACCTTTATCATGCCCTGGAAGACTTTCTTGATTGCACCCTATGAGACTTTTATTTATTGATCCCTTTATCTTTTTAGGGTTTAATTGTGTTCTTAGACTAGGTGCTTTGTGAGAGGGCGACTCTTTAAGATAAGTTTTCAGTCAGCACTCCCGAACCAGTTGGTCCAAGGTGCTGTGTGTTAAGACACCCCTAAGGACTTACTCCCTCAAGTCTCTTTCCCCCATACATACACACCACAGGCACATGGTTTGTTATTTTCTTACTCAAGACTTTGGTGTCCAGCACTTCTTTGGGTTACTAAGTGTTCTGTAGCAAAGGTTACTCTTGATAGTGGACTTTCAGCTGATAATCCCGGGTTAGTTAACCCAAGTTACCAAATGATAAGGCACCCCTGAGAGCTTATTCATCCAAGCATATCCTTTACACAGGAGCACCACAGACACATGCCTCAAGATTCAACCCTTGGTGCCTAGCCTTATTTCTTACTCCTTTTTCTTTATTTCTCAATTTTCATTTTTCTTTCCCTTTTTCTTGTTAGGGTCTTGTTATTTAGCTAGTCTTATGGGGTGTGTTTCAAGCATATGATTCAGGACAGATGGGTGCCTTCCTACCTTGTTGGTGAACCAACTTAGCTAAGTAATTACTACACCACAAGCTTAAGAACTTACTCCACAAATTGAACCTCACTCTGGTCTTTCATAACATCTCTTTTTATTTGACTTAAAGGACAAGCATACAAGTAAGTAAGGTGAAAATGCAGCAGGTAACTTGAAACAGCACACATATGACAAAGGCGGGGAAAAACGAACATTAAATCTTAGTGATGTAAACAAAAGAGTAACTAATAATCAGGGATACATTCAGACTTCCAATTTGAGCATTTCCAAGCATATGAAATCAAGTAACAATACAACCTTTTGGTGGTGACTTCTAGCCATCCCTTTGTTGTCATCGTCCATAGCTTTTGCATCCTTCTTCGCCTCTTTGGATGATGGTGCACCATTTTTCCTGAAGATTTGATTGAATTCCTGCAAAGTTATTGGAAGTTGCTTGCTCCCAAAGCACTTGAGAAATAGTTAGCATGCATGTATGCTTGTGAATTTCTGAACCTAATTTGGTGTATGAACACCAAACTTAGTTCCTTGCCTAATGCAACAGATTGAATACATGCAGAGAACCTTATGTGCTTTTATTACTAAAACGATTATGAACTAGAAACTAAACTCTTGTCAAGTGGTTTTCCTAATTGGTTGGGGCTAGCAAGCTACTCTTGAAGAGGTGTAGTGTGATTCTAACTGAAATCTTTGGTGGAATACCAAACTTAGAGTTACACATTCACTCTTGGATTGTTTTGGTGTGCAACACCAAACTTAGCTCCTCGCAATACAGGGCAAACTACTTGTAACTTTTATTGAAATGATCATGAAAAGGAAACTACCTTAGGTTGGGTTGCCTCCCAACGAAGCGCTCTTTTAGCGTCGCTAGCTCGACGATTTCTCCATCAGTTGAGATGATATTTCATTTTGGGGCTTTCCTCCATGTTGCCCATGTAATGCTTGAGCCTTTGTCCGTTCACAGTGAAAGTCCTCTTTGAGCTTTTCTCCATGATTTCTATGTGTCCATACGGCGAGACCTTTGTGACAAGAAAGGGTCCAGACCACCTTGATTTGAGCTTCCCAGGGAAAAGTCTCAATTTGGAGTTGTAGAGGAGCACTTGCTGTCCTTTTTCGAAGCTCCTGGGTGTCAGATTGAGGTCATGTCTTCTCTTTGCCTTTTCTTTATAAATCTTGGCATTTTCATAGGCTTGAGATCTAAACTCCTCCATTTCCTGCAGCTGCAAGACTCTTTTTTTCACCAGCGGCAAGGCTATCAAAATTAGTAGCTTGAGAGCCCAGAGAGCTTTGTGTTCAAGCTCCAATGGTAAGTGACAGGCCTTTCCATACACCAGTTGATATGGGGACATCCCGATTGGTGTTTTGAATGTCGTTCTGTATGCCCAAGGAGCATCATCTAGCTTCTTCGACCAGTCTTTTCTTGATGCTCCTACAGTCTTCTCCAGAATCTTTTTTAACTCTCTATTAGATATCTCAGTTTGCCCACTTGTTTGGGGGTGGTAAGGTGTGGCAACCTTGTGCTTTACTCCGTATCGTAGGAGAAGAGCTTCTAGTGGTCTGTTACAAAAATGGCTCCCTCTATCACTGATGAGCGCTCGTGGGACTCCGAACCGGCTAAATATATTCTTTCTGAGGAAGTTCATGACCACCTTGTTATCATTTGTTGGGGTTGCAATGGCCTCTACCCACTTGGAAACATAATCCACTGCTACTAGGATATACTTGTTTGAATATGAGGTTGGAAATGGTCCCATAAAATCGATTCCCCATACATCAAACAGTTCCAGCTCTAAGATGAAATTATGTGGCATCTCATTTCTTTTGGGTAGGTTTCCAGCTCTTTGGCATTCATTGCAGTTCTTTGCTACTTCCTTGGCATCCTTGAAAAGGGTGGGCCAAAAGAATCCACTTTGTAACACCTTGGCTGCAGTTCTTTCCCCTCTAAAGTGGCCTCCATGTGTTGCACAAGCCTTTGGCATTTTCTTTTTCTTATCAGTGCACTACACATATCCACTACAGGCATTTTAGTTCACATTTCTTCTTGAGACATTGGTACCCAGCACCTCTTTGTGTGACTAAATGTTTTGTATTTAGGTTGCTCTTGATAATGGACTTTTGGTTGATAATCCCGGGTTAGTTAACCCAAGTTACCAAGTGTTGAAACACTCCTCAGAACCTATTCATCCAAGCATATCCTTAATACATAAACACCACAGGCATTTGTCTCAGAAGTTCAAACCATTGGTGCCTAGCTTATTTTCTCAATTTATTTTCTCATTTTGCTTTTTGGTTGCCCTTTTTCAGTGGCTTTTTCTTCTTCTTCTTCTTTCTTTTTCATGGCCAAAGACATTTATTCATTATTCATCATAGACAGTTTTCAATTTCTACACAAAAAATGATAATTCTACACTCAATTTCCAATGATCTGACGAAACAATCAAGCATGCATACCACCACTTAATTCTACCTGATTTGTCACTAATTTAGCCAAGTTACTGTTGTTCAAACTTTTCTTTTATTTTTATAGAAACAGAACAAGCATGGCACGCACATGTTTAAGAAGGTGAAGTCATATCCAA
>NC_029785.2:93245453-93281904 GCF_000816755.2 Arachis ipaensis
TTTGTATTTAGGTTGCTCTTGATAATGGACTTTTGGTTGATAATCCCGGGTTAGTTAACCTAAGTTACCAAGTGTTGAAACACTCCTCAGAACCTATTCATCCAAGCATATCCTTAATACATAAACACCACAGGCATTTGTCTCAGAAGTTCAAACCATTGGTGCCTAGCTTAATTTCTCAATTTTTTTTTGCTTTTTGGTTGCCCTTTTTCAGTGGCTTTTTCTTCTTCTTTTTCTTTCTTTTTCATGGCCAAAGACATTTATTCATCAAGATCCATAGACAGCATCCTAATTTCCACTAAAAGTGACAATTCTAACTTTATTTCTTAGTGAGCTGACTATTCAATCAAACATGCATACCACCACTTAATCTTATTTGATTTCTTACCAAATGGAATTGAGTTACTTTTGTTCAAACATTTCTTTTATTTTATGGAAACAAAACAAGCATGGCAAGCATACATTTAAGAAGATGAAGTTTATCCAGACACTTAGACTATCACTTATTTGGAAATTAAACAGACAAACAAAAACTGCAATGCCTCAAACTTAAAGCAGGGGTGCATGCAAACTTCCAATATCAGCAATTCAAAGTACAAGCAATTAAGTGACAATACAACCTTTTAGCATCTTCTTTGTTGTTCATCATCCTTCCTAGCCTCGGTGTTCTCTTTGATGATGATGTATATTCCTTCCATGAGATTGATTGTCTTCCTGCAAAGCTATTAGAAGTTGCTTGTTCCCCAAGCACATTGAGAATTGGTTAGCATGCATGGATGTTTGTAGGCCTCTGAACTTAGATTGGTGTGTGAACACCAAACTTAGTTCCTTGCCATATGCAGCAATTTGGATCATATGCAGAAAACCTCATGTGCTTTTATTATTACAAAACTAAAAGAAAATGATCCAAAGTTCTCCCCCAAAAAGTAAAAGTCCCCCTCAGGGGATGGATTCCCCTTTTTCCCCGTGTGTCTCTCAAATGCAGAAACTAAGGCCTTTAAATAGGCTCCCTAAATTACAAAATGAAAATGAAATTCAAAGCAAATTATTACTTAAGGCTCAAGAAAATGCATAAAACAACTAAAAATAAAAGAAAAAGGCTAGTGAAACTAGCCTAAGATGCCTTGGCATCACTAACTTAGCCACTTTAGTCTCCAGCCTCACTAAGACCACTGATAGTTTCATTAATGAATCAAGGTCCTCCATTAGAAATTTGGAGGTACAAGTTGGTCAACTAAGCAAGAGGATCCCTGAGATCCCTCCAGACACTCTTCCCAGTAATACTGAGGTTAATCTTAGAGAAGAGTGCAAGGCCATAACCATGGAGGTTGAGGCCGAAATTGGAGGAGAATGGGAAGGCATTGAACGCCAGTAAAGAAGCCTTCACTGGGCGTTCAACACCCACCAGCCCAGGGAAGCTGGCGTTGAACGACAGTAAGGACATCCCTGCTGGGAGTTCAACGCCCAGAATGCTAGAAGGATTGGCGTTTAACGCCAGTTAGGGTGGACAGCAAGGGCGTTCAATGCCCAATTAGCTGATAGAGCTGGCGTTGAACGCCAACCCAAGCACACCCTTTGAGTGCCTGAATCCCACTCAAGAACCCTCTACCCCAGAACTAAAGAAAAACATAAAGACTATAGAGGTTCCTTTGAATGCATTTTTGCAGTGCATAAGTTCTAATGACTACTCATCCTCAAGTGAGGATAAAGATATTAGGGAAGAGCAAGTTGCTCATTTCCTAGGAGCTCTAATGAAGCTGAATGCCAAGCTATTTGGTACAAAGCCTCTGGAGGAAGAACCCCCACTGCTTACCAAAGAACTCCATGCTTTGGTTCAGCAAGAGCTACCTCAGAAGCTTCTGGATCCTAGACGCTTTCTGATTCCTTGCACCATAGGCACTATGACCTTTGAAAAGGCTCTGTGTGACCTAGGCTCAAGCATTAACCTCATGACATTCTTAGTTATGGAAAAGTTGGGAATCCTTGAGGTACAAGCTGCAGACGTCTCTTTAGAGATGGCAGACAAGACTATGAAAAAGCCATATGGCTTAGTGGAGGATGTCTTGGTTAAAGTTGAAAACCACTACATCCCTGCAAACTTAATTGTCTTGGACATAGGAGAGGATGAGGATGACTGTGTCATCCTTGGAAGACCTTTTCTAGCCACAGCTAATGCTATCATTGATGTGGCTAAGGGAGAACTAACCCTAAAGTTAGGAAAGGATCACATCTTATTCAAGATGCCTCATCCTAATTCTCCCTTTAAAAGAGAGATAACAGTGCAACACCTAGTGTGGCAACCCTTTCTTTCTGTGCAGAGCTCTGCAGAGCCCTAGACATCAATTCTAAGTTTGGTGTTGGGTAGCCCTCAACAAGCTCTAAGCACAAAGGTACTAAAAATAAAGTACCTAAAGGCTGGAGGAATAAGAAAATCCCAACAGAAGGCCTCTTACCGGGCATGAGAGTTGTCTTCACTAAGAATCCAGTCCTACCATATACAATGAACCATGTCCTATCTCTAGAGCATGTAGAGCTCATTCATGAGAGGACAGGAAGAAAATTCACTATCAAGGGCGAAAATATGAGCCCATACTCTCCTCCATAAGGAGCTAAAGGTCAAGCTAGTGACTTTAAAAGAGCGCTTGTTGGGAGGCAACCTAACTTTACTCAACCATTTATTTTCATTTTGTTTTTCCTTTCAGTTGTCAGAGTCATGATAATATGCATCAGCCAAGAGACAGAATTCACAGCAGTGAAAACAGAACAATCCGAAAAGAGTGTTAAGTTTGAACGCCAGTGAGGAAGCCCTCCTGGGCGTTCAACGCCCCAAGAGGGGAGCATTATGGCCTTGAACACCAGCCAGGGAGTAGTCCCTGGGCATTCAAATGCTAGTGTAGAGAAGCAAGGAATTTGGAATTCCCTAGCCTCTTAGGACCAAGAGGTCCCACAGAAGCTCCACCTACCCCACCTTCTTCCCCATTGGTCATATTTGCTCGAAGATGAGCAAAACTCTTACGTTTAGTGTTGCAAAAGCTTTGCTTTGTGACTTCTACCACTCTTAAGTATATAAGAATAGGATGGAGCAAACTAGAGAGCATTGATGAGAGGAACTTTTGCGTGGTCTAGAAATTTGCAGATAAATCCTCGTTGCAAATATAGTTTCTAAACCTTCAAAAGTCCTTTCATACAAACGTTTTGGTTGTCACAAGTAACAAACCCCTTTTAAAATTGATAACCGAGTATTTAAACCTCGGGTCGTCTTCTCAAGGAATTGCAGGGAGGTATGTTCTTATTATTGGTTATGAGTCTTGTAAATTAGGGGTTTTAGAAAGTAAGGAAGCAGTATGTTGAATGATAAGAAAAATAAAATAATAATAATAAAATAAACTCTTGGAAATGTATTATAACTGGAAGTCCTATCCTGGTTATCCTTATCAATTGTAATGAGAATTGGATTTTTCTCCTACTTTATTAACCTCTAACTATGAAGGTAAGTTAAGTGGATGAATTAATTTTTATTCCTCAGATCCTAGTCTTTCCTTGGGAAAAGTTAGAGTTATTGGAACTCGAATTAATTCTTGAAGAATTCCAATTTTCAATCAACAATGAGTTTGATAACTCAAGAGTCACCAATTATTTAAGCAAAGCCAAAAGGGAAGTCTACTTGAATGAAAATAATTTGGATAAACAGAGAGAATTAATAAATTAAAGAGAGCAATCATAAGTCTGAAATACCTTGAATTATAAATAAAATATTCAAATCTTAACATGAATATTCATAAATTAAATTGGAAAAGTAAATAAAAGAAACATTGAACCTGGGATCGAAAGGGCACTCCTAAAACTAAGAGAAGTCATAAATCCTAAGAGAGAGGAGAGAACCTCTCTCTCTAAAAACTACATCTAAATCCTAATAAGTGTGAATATGAAAGCTTTCTTTATGAATGGATGCATTTTCCCACTTTATAGCCTCTAATATGTATTTTCTGGGCCGAGAACTGGGTCAGAAACAGCCCAGAAATTGCCGGAAAAGAAATCTGCCACGCTGGTTTTCGTCACTGCGATGCATCCGCATGAAGCACGCGGTCGCGTCGCCTAGCGTCAGGGAAACTATGGCATATTATATATCAAATCGAAGCCCCGGACGTTAGCTTTTCAAAGCAACTGGAACCGCGTCGTTTGGATCTCTATGGCTAAAGTTATAGCTGTTTGAGTGCAAAGAGGTCAGGCTGGACAGCTTAGCAATTTCTCCAACTTCTTGTATTCCTTCCACTTTTGCATGCTTCCTTTTCATCCTCTGAGCCATTCCTGCCCTGTAATCTCTGAAATCACTTAACACACATATCAAGACATCTGATGGTGATAAGGGGAAATTAATTTTTGGTAATTAAAAGGCTCGGGAAGCAAGTTTCCAATTATAGAATAAAATTAGGAAGGAAATATAAAACCATGCAAATATTATGAATAAGTGGGTAAAGAGTTGATAAAATCAACTCAATTGAGCACAAGATAAACCATAAAATAGTGGTTTATCAACCTCCCCACACTTAAACACTAGCATGTCCTCATGCTATGTAACACCCTACCATACAGAGTCTTATGCTTAAGTCATAATTCAGAGATGGCAAGGTATTACGACCTCTAAAACAAAAAATTTAGTTCGTATAGTAGTATGAATAATTGATTATAACTAGGAGCCTTTGTAAAAAAAAAGGGTAAACAAAAACTGTAACTCGAACGCGCAACACTCCGAACGATAACGTAACGAACAAGGATAAACCAACGCGAGATCATATATATAAAGAGTGTCAAAAACGGGAATATCAAGACTCAAAATCCGGCTGCGAAGATAACCGGTCCGAGCATAGCAATATATACATACGATAAAATAAGAAAAACCCCAAAGGAATCCCAGAGGGACACAATTGCAGAAACCTATTCTCCAAAACCTCCTATAAGAGGAGTCATCACAGTTGTATTATTTAATGGAGATAGAAGTATCTAAACAAGATATATAAACCAAAACAGAGTCCCGAGAACAAGGATCTTCGCTAATCCAGAAGTCTCCAGCATGCCTCAACGAGAAGCCTCGCGTCCTGCATCTGAAAACCACAAAATCCGCATGGGTGAGAACCAGAGGTCCCCAGCACGGTAACAACTTCCACATATATAATACATAATAATAGAGGAAAGCCGAAGGCAATCCTAGAACTTCCTCCAGATAATATCAAAGTTTATAAACAAGTTAAACCATAAGTGGCAACTGACTAAAGATCCTTCAGTCTAACTAATACTTCCCTTTCCAATTCCTTCAGACCTCCCAACCACCAGCAGGAGTATAATACAGCAAACACAGTTATATCAGACAAGAGATTTACAAATAGGAACAGATAAGGCATTTAGACAATTAGCAAGTAATATGCAGTCAAATAGGCAATCACAAACAATTCATATAGTATGCATATGATGAATGCCTGTCCCTAGTGGCTGATGATATCATCTGTCGGTTATAGAGCCAACCCGACAAGTCCTGGTAGCTAACCATTGGACTATCCCTCTGTCGCGCATCCCCAACTCGAGTTATACTCATCATAAACTTGATCATAATCATGATCCATATCCATCACCCTCACTGGTGAATATTTACGGGGGCGAGCTCATCCGGGCCTTTCACAGTGCCCGGTCACACTTACGACATAGGGTTAACAGAGCTTCGAGTCTCAACTTGGAGCACGTGGTGGCTAGTGATGAGCGGATAATTTATACGCTTTTTGACATTGTTTTTAGTATGTTTTTAGTAGGATCTAGTTACTTTTAGGGATGTTTTCATTAGTTTTTATGTTAAATTCACATTTCTAGACTTTACTATGAGTTTGTGTGTTTTTCTGTGATTTCATGTATTTTCTGGCTGAAATTGAGGGACTTGAGCAAAAATCAGATTCAGAGGTTGAAGAAGGACTGCTGATGCTGTTGGATTCTGACCTCCCTGCACTCAAAGTGGATTTTCTGGAGCTACAAAACTCAAAATGGCGCGCTTCTAATTGCGTTGGAAAGTAGACATCCAGGGCTATCCAGCAATATATAATAGTCCATACTTTGGCCAAGAATAGATGACATAAACTGGCGTTCAACACCAGCTTTCTGCCCAAATCTGGCGTCCAGCGCCAGAAAAGGAGCCAAAACCAGAGTTGAACGCCCAAACTGGCACAAAAGCTGGCGTTCAACTCCAGAAAGGACCTCTACACGTGCAACACTCAAGCTCAGTCCAAGCACACACCAAGTGGGCCCCGGAAGTGGATTTATGCATCAATTACTTACTTTTGTAAACCCTAGTAGCTAGTTTATTATAAATAGGACATTTCACTATTGTATTGGAGATTTTTTTTGGATTATATTTTGATCTATTGATCACGTTTTGGGGGCTGGCCATCTCGGCCATGCCTGGACCTTTCACTTATGTAATTTTAACGGTAGAGTTTCTACACTCCATAGATTAAGGTGTGGAGCGCTGCTGTTCCTCAAAGATTAATGCAAAGTACTACTGTTTTCTATTCAATTCATCTTTCCTTCAAGAGAGTTGGGCCCTATAACATCAAAGAACCCACAATCTCAACATTTTTGCTCATGAAACACGAAATCAAGGCTGGAATTTCGAAGAGCAAAACGTGGCTTACCTCAAGATTGATTGTATGAGTTTTGTAGAGCTCTCCGCGGTGAACGTGTGGCCACAAACGGAGTGACAATCGGAGCTCTAGATCAAAAGTTATGGTGGTTTGAAGATCAAGTGAGAGATAGAACTTGAGAGAGTGTTCTTCTCCTCCCTCACTCCATTTCAGCGTGTGTGTGTGTTTAATGAGGAGAGAGAATGCTGAAAACTAGGGTTTTGGTTTAGTCATGTTGGGACAAGGGCCCACTTTGGGTCCAGTCGGCCCGGTTTGGCCTGTTCGGTCCAATCTTGGTCCGATTTCCATAAAATTGGTACCGAAATTCTCGTCTCACTCTCCTCTATCACATTTAGCCATAAAAATAACATTTTTGGCTTTCTAGAATAAATTCTCATTTATGGGTGAATTAGCCGTTAATTAACCGGGTCTTACATTCTAGCCACCTAATTGGGAATTTTGCCCACAAAATTCAAATTCAATTACCTGAGAATAAGTGCGGATAATCCGTTCGCATCTCCGACTCAAGTTCCCAAGTGTGTTCCTCAACACCGCCTCGACTCCAAGCCACTTTGACTAATGAAACCTCTTTTCCACGCAACCATTTGATACTAGTATCATCAATTCTAACTGGAGCTACTGGAAGCGTCAAATCTTCCCTCAACTGAACCGATTCAGGTTCTAACACATGGCTAGCATCAGGAGTGTACTTCTGAAGCTGCGACACGTGAGATACGTCGTGCAGGTTCGAAAGATGAGGTGGTAGAGCCATCCGATACGCCACCGGTCCGACACTCTCCAGGATCTGAAATGGACCAATGTATCGAGGATTCAACTTTTTCGCTTTAATCGCCCTACCTACTCCTGTGGTCGGAGTAACCTTTAGGAAAACATGATCTCCTTCCTCAAATTTCAAGGGCTTCCGCCTCTGATCGGCGTAACTCTTTTGGTGACTCTGCACCGTAAGCATCCTATCTCGGATTTTCTTAACTTGATTAGTGGTCTCAGCTATCATTTCCGGCCCCAACAAGCCTTTCTCTCCAGCTTCATACCAACATAGCGGAGATTGACATTTCCTCCCATACAATGCCTCATATGGAGCCATTCCGATGCTCGCATGGTAACTATTATTGTATGCAAACTCTACTAATGGCATATACCGATCCCAACTCGCTGGTTGGTCCAAAACACAAGCTCTCAACATATCCTCTAGTGTTTGGATCGTCCTCTCATATTGACCATCTGTTTGAGGATGGTACGCTGTACTCAAGCTTAGTCAGGTTCCAAAAGCTTTCTGAAATGCACCCCAGAACCTCGAAGTGAAACGAGGATTTCTGTCAGAGATTATAGTAGCAGGTACACCATGGAGTCTCACAATCTCCTTTATGTATAATCGTGCTAGCTCCTCAAGGTATAAGTCATCCGAATGGGCAAAAAGTGAGCTGACTTCGTCAGTCGGTCCACAATCACCCAGATAGCATCAAAACCAGTCCTAGTCCTTGGCAATCCCAACACAAAGTCCATTGCAATACTTTCCTACTTCCATTGCAGAACCTCTAAAGGTTGCAACATCCCGGAAGGTCTTTGATGTTCAATCTTTACCTTTTGGCAAGTTAAGCACTTTGAAACATATTTCGCCACATCATTCTTCATACCCGGCCACCAAAACATCGCCTTTAAATCATGGTATATCTTAGTACTTCCCGAGTGAATGGAGAATCCGCTTTTGTGTGCCTCCTTTAAGATATCTTGCCTCAAAGTGCCAACATCCGGCACAATGATCCTACCCTTGAATCTCCATAACCCATCTTTTTCTTCCGACACTCTCCACTATTTTCCTTGCTCAATAGCCGGTAACACCTTCCATAACGCTTCATCATTTTCATGAGCCTTCAGGAGTTCGGACTTAAAGTTACTTGAGATTTCTAATCGGCTCAAACACAAGGTTCCAGCTACTTCTCGAACACCAATTTTTAGACTCTCGAATCCTTTGAGCAACTTCTCCTCTTGAAGCATCATCCAAGCCGCATATAACGACTTCCGACTTAACGCATCCGCCACTACATTCGCCTTTCCCGGATGGTAATTCAACTCAAAGTCGTAGTCCTTCAATAATTCCATCCACCTCCTTTGCCTCATATTAAGCTCTTTCTGGTCAAAAAGATATTTCAAGCTCTTGTGATCGGAGAAGACTTGGAACTTAACCTCATAGAGATAATGCCTCCACACCTTCAAGGCAAACACAACCGCAGCGAGTTCCAAATCATGCGTAGGGTAACTAACTTCGTGAGGTCTCAACTGTCGTGAGGCATACGCCACCACATTATAATGCTGCATCAGCACGCATCCTAGACCCTTTAGTGAGGCATCACAGTACACCTCAAATGGTTCGTTCGGCTCAGGTAACACTAACACAGGTGCAGTGGTCAACCTTTTCTTCAATGTCTGAAAGTTCTCCTCGCACTCAGGAGTCCAAACAAACGAAGTGTCTTTGCGGGTTAACTTTGTCAACGGCAAAGCTAATTGCGAAAAGCCTTTGATAAACCTTCGGTAATAGCCAGCTAAACCCAAAAAACTCCTTATCTCAGTTACTGTGGTTGGTTGCTTCCAATCCATCACAACTTCCACCTTAGTTGGATCTACGGCTATTCCCTTCTTACTCACCACGTGACCCAAAAACTTCACCTCACTCTTCCAAAAATCACACTTAGACAGTTTCACATAGAGTTTCTTCTCCTTTAAAATCTGCAACACGGTCCGCAAGTGTTCCGCATGCTCCTCTTCAGTCTTGGAGTAAATTAGTATATCGTCAATGAAGACAACAACGAATTTATCCAGAAACGGACGGAACAATGTATTCACGTAATCCATAAACACTGGAGGAGCGTTCGTCAACCCAAAAGACATTACAGTGTACTCGTAATGACCATAACGAGTCCTGAAAGCAGTCTTAGGGATATCCTCACCCCTCACCCTTATCTGGTGATAACCGGATCGCAAATCGATCTTGGAGAAAACCCCAGCTCCTTGTAACTAATCCATGAGATCATCAATCGTCGGCAATGGGTACTTATTCTTTATGGTGACCTTGTTCAGCTGCCTGTAATCCACACAGAGTCGCATACTTCCATCTTTCTTCTTTACCAATAACACTGGAGCACCCCACGGGGAAACACTTGGTCGGATAAAGTTCTTACCCAACAATTCCTCTAACTGAGACTTTAGCTCGGCCATCTCTAACGGTGACATCCTATAAAGAGCACTTGAGATTGGTCCCGCCCCAGGCACCAACTTAATAGCAAATTCGACCTCTCGGTTAGGTGGAAATTCCTCAATATCATCGGGAAACACTTCCGGAAACTCACACACTACCGGAATCTGATCCAACTTTTGATCATCACCCGAAACACCAGCGGTTAACAACAGGATACCCTGACATTCGATTCCAGAACAGTTCACCATCATCGAATTCAAGTAATAATTATTCACCACGACCGGCCCTTCTGTATCTTCCGGCATAAAGTACACCAACTTTGTAAAGCAATCAAGCAGGACATGGTTCTCAGATAACCAGTCCAATCCCAAGATGAGATCAAGACCGATCATCGGTAAGCAGATTAAATTATGGAAAAATCACGCTGCTTGAACCTAAACGAAACTTTCGGGCATTCTAGCCTAGTTACCATGGCTTCATGGGTAGCATTATACACTTTTAAGTCATAACCTAAGGTTACGATCTTCAATCCTAACTCATGGGCTTTCTCAAATGCAATGAATGAATGCGATGCTCCCGAATCAAATAAAGCATTTAAAATTTGACCAGCCATTTCACAGTTACCTCGAATGAGTGTCTCAGATCCTTCTGCACCCACAGCTGAGGTGGTGAACACCCGACCAGTCTGTTGTGCTTTCCTAGCACCTTGCTTTTGCTTCTCCGGACAACTTGCGGCTTTATGCCCCGCCTTTCCATAATTGTAGCACAAACCCCATCCGGCCTTGCATGGTGCTCCCGGATGGTGACTCCCACACCTAGTACAGGCTTGATCATTCTGAGGCTGCTTCCCAAACCTTTTCCCTTGGGAGTTATTGCTGTTTGGCCTCCTAAAAGAACCTCCCCTCTTAAAAGGTGGACCTTTAGGTGCAAAGCTCTTCCCTCGATTTTGTGGAAACGATCCTTTGTGACTTCCTTTCTCAGCGGGTGCCCTCTTCACGCACTCTTCAGCAACCCTACACTTGTTCACCAATTCAGAGAAATTCCTAATCTCCATTGGTCCCACTGAATTGAAAATATCACTCCGGAGTCCTCTTTCGTACTTAATACACTTCCATTCCTCATATTCCACCGGAGTCCCTTGACACATACGAGAGAATCTGAACAGCTCCTCGAACTTGTCAGTATACTCAGATACAGACATAGTACCCTGCTTCAGCTGCAATAATTCAAGCTCTTTGGCCGTCCTAGCAGAAGTCGAAAAGTACTTCTTATAGAATTCCTCTTGGAAGACGTCCCAGGTGATATAATCATCACCCTGCTGCAGGAGGCATCGGATTCCTTGCCACCAATGCGACGCTTCACCAGTGAGCAAATAGGTAGCGAACTCCACACGCTGCCCTTCAGGTACCACCTACACTTGCAGTGCTCGTTCCATAGCCTGAAACCATGTATCGGCTTCAGTTGGGCTAGTAGTTCCCTTGAACTTCGGTGGATTAACCTTCAAAAAGTTCGCCAGTGTCATCGGGCCCTGAACTCCATCTCCGTCATTACCATGGTTGTTCATCTATTGGCCAAGAGCCTCAGCAGTGGCTTGCATAGCAGCAGCCATGTTCTCCAACGCAGTTATAAAGTTCACCGGATCATTAGGGTTAGTCTCCGGCGCACGAGCATTAGTACGACCTCTCCCACGACTTCTACCGCGTACACGAGACGCCATCTGGTTCCTATACACACCAAACAATCGATATTAAGTTGATCAGTCTCAATATCGGAAGTTTAGTGCTTCAAAGTCCCAAATGCATGCTCATGAACGTTTATGCCAACTATATCAAGTAGATATACTAACAGCACATAACACACACACAGAGAATGCCCAGAAGCATAGTCAGTCCATTCCTCAGGCTCTACAGGAACGAACTGCTCTGATACCATAATGTAACACCCTACCATACAGAGTCTTATGCTTAAGTCATAATTTAGAGATGGCAAGGTATTACGACCTCTAAAACAAAAATTTAGTACGTATAGTAGTATGAATAATTGATTATAACTAGGAGCCTTTGTAAAAAAAGGGTAAACAAAAACCGTAACGCGAACGCGCAACACTCCGATCGATAACGTAACGAACAAGGATAAACCAACGCGAGATCATATATATAAAGAGTGTCAAAAACGAGAATATCAAGACTCAAAATCCGGCTGCGAAGATAACCGGTCCGAGCATAGCAATATATACATACGATAAAATAAGAAAAACCCCAAAAGAATCCCAAAGGGACACAATTGCAGAAACCTTTTCTCCAAAACCTCCTATAAGAGGAGTCATCATAGTTGTATTATTTAATGGAGATAAAAGTATCTAAACAAGATATATAAACCAAAACAGAGTCCCGAGAACAAGGATCTTCGCTAATCCAGAAGTCTCCAGCATGCCTCAACGAGAAGCCTCGCATCCTGCATCTGAAAACCACAAAATCCGCATGGGTGAGAACCAGAGGTCCCCAGCACAGTAACAGCTTCCACATATATAATACATAATAATAGAGGAAAGCCGAAGGCAATCCTAGAACTTCCTCCAGATAATATCAAAGCTTATAAACAAGCTAAACCGTAAGTGGCAACTGACTAAAGATCCTTCAGTCTAACTAATACTTCCCTTTCCAATTCCTTCAGACCTCCCAACCACCAGCAGGAGTATAATACAGCAAACACAATTATATCAGACAAGAGATTTACAAATAGGAACAGATAAGGCATTTAGACAATTAGCAAGTAATATGCAGTCAAATAGACAATCACAAACAATTCATATAGTATGCATATGATGAATACCTGTCCCTAGTGGCTGATGATATCATCTGTCGGTTATAGAGCCAACCCGACAAGTCCTGGTAGCTAACCATTGGACTGTCCCTCTGTCGCGCATCCCCAACTCGAGTTATACTCATCATAAACTTGATCATAATCATGATCCATATCCATCACCCTCACTGGTGAATATTTACGGGGGCGAGCTCATCCGGGCCTTTCACAATGCCCGGCCACACTTACGACATATGGTTAACAGAGCTTCGAGTCTCAACCTGGAGCACGTGGTGGCTAGCCACTGCTACTACCCAGGGAAACCCTCATCTCCGATGGTGGAAGTGCAAACATTCACAATTCATTCAACAGTATATATGCATTTATACTTAGCCATAAACATGGCTCCGCCGTCACACGGCATAATCCAGCCATCCGGCTCACAGTTAAATCCATAACCAGTCAATTCATTAACAATTATGGCCCTTCGGCCCATGGCATAACAAGCACTTCCATCGCCAATCTTCGCATCTCACATAATCATCTTTGATCCTCAATGATCATCCATTTTCTCTTTCTTCACTCGCAAGTTACCACACTCACTAGCCCCTTTTCTCATTGCTAGGCATATCATAATGATTTGAGACATAAGTGGTGAGATCGGAGGCTTAGAAGTATGAAATTTGGCTTTTAAAACTCAAAAATCAACTTTGGGGTGAAAACAGGGCCACGCGTACGCGCACTCCACGCGCACGCGTGGATGGCCTTAAAACTCATCGACGTGCAAGCGTCATACGCGCGAATGCGTGGGTTGAAAATTAGCCAAACGACGCGCAAGCGCCAGCCACGCGTACGCGTGGGTGCTCTTGTGCCCCAGGCACAAAACTGGCACAACTCTGGCACAACTCTCGGGAAAATGGCTGGGCATTTAGTGCAGCGCATCGACTGGCCCGCGCACACCATGCGCACGCGTGGATGGTGCTTTCTCGAAGAACGGCGCGTACGCGCCAAGTGCGTCTACGCGCGGGGGGTGAGTCTGCCAAAATTTTTCTAAGTTAAAAGCTGCAGAATTCACAGATTCAACCCCCAATCTTCCGACGGACATAACTTCCTCATTTTAAATCGTTTTTCACCCGTTCTTCGAGCGGCATGGACATCCCGGATCCAATTTCATTTCTAAACAGATTTGGCACAAATCAGAGATCCGTAATCCAAGTTATGTCCCGTCAAAGTATGCCTAAAAACCATGTTTTCATACAAAACCACAAAGTGCCATTTTCAAAACAAGCCACTTTCAACTCTTTTCAAAATCAATCAAAACATGCCAATTTCAACCCTTCTCTTTGAAATCATTTAAAATGTACCAAAATCAACAACAAGCCATCCTCAACTCACACATTGACCCTTTACCCAAAATTCCCAAAGTCACCATCCAACCATTTTAACACTTCTCAATCAAATGGCTAAAGGACAAACACAATATCATGTCATACATCCTCCCTCATCCCAATTTTCAATAATACCATTTTCAATCAACAATCATTATACATAATCAACATCATACTCACCATCAACATGGTACCACCCACCAATTCAACTTTAATCATTCATCAAGCATATATCACAACATGCATTTCTCATATATCACACAACCAAGGCATCAATATTCATAATCACAAAAACGTGGCTTACCTCAAGATTGGTTGTATGGATTTTGTAGAGCTCTCCGCGATGAACGCGTGGCCGCAAACGGAGCGGCAATCGGAGCTCTAGATCAAAAGTTATGGTGGTTTGAAGATCAAGTGAGAGATAGAACTTGAGAGAGTGTTCTTCTCCTCCCTCACTCCATTTCAGTGTGTGTGTGTGTTTAATGAGGAGAGAGAATGCTGAAAACTAGGGTTTTGGTTTAGTCATGTTGGGACAAGGGCCCACTTTGGGTCCGGTCGGCCCGGTTTGGCCTGTTCGGTCCAATCTTGGTCCGATTTCCATAAAATTGGTACCGAAATTCTCGTCTCACTCTCCTCTATCACATTTAGCCATAAAAATAACATTTTTGGATTTCTAGAATAAATTCTCATTTATGGGTTAATTAGCCGTTAATTAACCGGGTCTTACATGCTAAGCTCAAGAGAAGCTATAAAGATGAAGATGAATGGTAAAATATATGAAATGCAGCCTATGAATGCAACTACATGCTAAATGCTTTTACTTACTTGGTTAAGAGTAAATAAGTTCTTCAAGACAAAAGTAATTCAAATTCCACTAATTCAAATCATACAATAAAAAGCAAGTAAACTTGTAAGAAGATAGCTCATGAAAGCAGGGAACATAGAATTAAGCATTGAACCCTCACTGGTAGTGTATATCACTCTAGTCTCTCAAGTGTATAGGGTAATTCACTCTACTCTTCTCTAGTCATGCTTTCTAAACTTTGTTCTTCATCTAACCAATCAACAAATATTTAGTATACCAATGCAAATATCATGAGGTCTTTTCAAGGTTGTAATGGGGCTAAGGTAAGGGTAAGGGTATATATATATGGCTAACTGAGCTTTATAAAGTGAATCCTTGATTAGTCTAAGATCTCACCTAACATATACATACTTTATATAATTTTAAAATGCTTTATCTAGCTACCCAAATTTTTCCCACTTTTGTATTACATGCTCATGTATCAAACTTATTTATTTATTTTTTTTTTGAATTTTGTCCCATGTGCATTGATTCTTTTTATTTTGCATTTGGGGTAATATTATTTTTCTTCTCTTTTTTTTTGTATCCCCTTATTTAATTACTTGATATTTTTTTTTCAATGCACATGGTAATTTAATTATTTTGATTTCACATGAGCATGCTTCCCAAATTTTCAAATTACTTATTCAATTTAATTCCCTACTTTTTCATATCATCCCATGTTCCCATGAAATTCTCCACACTTAAATTATACACAATATCTATCTTAAGCTAACCAAGGATTCAATTGGGGTATTTAATTTTTTTTCTGCTTAAGGCTAGTGATGTGGTAAAATATAGAATAAATGGGATTAAGAGGCTCAAGGTGGTAAACAAAGGTGATTGAAAGGGTAGGCTTATTTGGGATAAGTGAGCTAATAACAAATAATGGCCTCAATCATATGCAAGCATGTAAATATACTAAATAATGGACATATAGACTGAAACAAAGTAAAGATTGCAATCATAAAGAGGAAAACACACAAGAATAAAAATTTATGGTTAAATAATGTAACCATATAAATAAGCTCAAAGTCTCACAGGTTGTGTGTTCTCTGGCTCAAAAACCATGTTCCAAATACAACTTCCAAACAAGTTTAACACAAAAAATTTTTAAATTAGTAAAATACTATAAAAATTTCTTGAAAAATAAAATATTACTTCAACCAAGTAGTAACTAAATGCATAAAATCAAATAAACATGCAATTAAATATGCAAATGCAATAACTAACAAAAAAAACAAACCATCGGTGTTGAGATAGAAGAGTAACTAACCCATGGAGATCGGTATCGACCTCCCCATACTTAAAGATTGCACCGTCCTCGGTGCATGCTGAGATATGCAGGTGGACGGGTTGTTCCAACTGATACTTTCCTTCAAGGATTGTGCAGATGGACTTGTTTGTCTCCCCTTTTAGAAGTTTCTCCCTTTTTCCGTCTTCGGTGGCCAGCCTGAAAGAAGAGAAAAAGAAGAACAGTAATACCCATAAGTAAAGATAAGAAAATAAATGAAGTATGGGTGGGTTAATGCCAAATGATAAGGGTCTCAATTACATGGAAGCTTCAACATGTACGTGAGAAAACAATAGAAGCCATGGTATACCAATGGTGCAAAATTTGTAACAATGGGGAAGAGAGTGGGGGAGGAGAGATAATATAAATTCATGTCAATGCAAAAGTAATACAAATATAAAAGATTGGCATTGATTTAAATAATATTACTCAATCAGAATAAAACAAGTCACTAAGCACCTAAAATAATTCAAGAGAAGATGCAACAGTTAAATAAGAAAATTTTAACACCAAAGGAAAAATAATTAATTAAGAAAAGAAAATAAAAATATGCACAAAATTGAGATGCAATGAATGAAATATGCAAATAAATTAAGTAAAATAGAATGAAGGTGAAAAGGAATGAGAAGTTAAAAAGATGAAGAGAAAGAAAGTAAGAAAGGGGAAAGAAAGAAATTAGAATTTAGGGAAGAAAAGATAAGATATTTTGGCTGATCTGGATATTCTGTGCGCCGCATGCGACGCGGACGCGTGGGTGACGTGGTCGCGTGGTGCGCGATAAGGTCAGGTGACGCGGACGCGTAGGTCACGCGATCGCGTGACCTGATTTGTGCGATTGGCGTGAGGGCAGCCTCGCGGTCGCGCAACTCTCTGTTTAAATCTCTTTTTGCCAAATTATTAGGTGATGTGGTCGCATGGTTGACGCGATCGCGTGGATGGCCATTTTCTTAAAATGACGTGGCCGCGTGGGGAACGCGGTCGCGTGGTAGGGCTTGGGCTTCCAGCACAAGTCCAGCCTAATTCCAGCTCAACTTTCGGCCATACACCTTTTTACGTCGATTTATAGGGCCACGCGGTCGCGTGGGTGACGCGGACGCGTGGGGAGTCATTTTTCCCGCATGACGCGGACGCGTCAGCGAGGCGGTTGTGTGGATCAATTTGTGCCAAAGGCACGCCTCCAGCCACGCTCTCGCGTGACTCTCTGTTCGATTTTTTTCTTCCCAACGCACTAGTGACGCAGACGCGTCAGCGACGCTGCCGCGTCGCATGCGTATTTTTTTTTATATAATGCAGTATGCAGAATGCAATGCTAATATGAATGTTATGCAAAACTCTAGGTTCAATACAATAAAATAAAATAAAACTCGAAAACAAATAAAACTAAATGAAAAAGGAACGATCATACCATGGTGGGTTGTCTCCCACCTAGCACTTTTAGTTAAAGTCCTTAAGTTGGATATTTGATGAGCTTCCTGTTATGGTGGCTTATGCTTGAACTCATCCAGGAATCTCCACCAATGTTTGTGACTCCAATATCCTCCGGGATCCCAAACTAGGCATGTAAAGCCCTTAAGAAGCTTCAAACAGATTTTTAGGCTCTCGGGGTGACAAATGTCAGAGCAGATTCCAGGATCCCAAATCATGCTTTTACACCCATTTTTGTCGGGATCTGTATTTTTCCAGCGGGGTGATAAGTAATTTGAATTCTCACTGCAGCTACCAAACAGCTTCCTAGACCCATTCAATTGAGCTTTACACCAACCTTTGCGTTTAAACTTAAAGCTTTCAACCATAATGAACCTTGCAGGACAATTCTTACCACTGACCATTTTCCTCTTACTCTTAATGCCACAAAGAGCTCTAAGTTGGCCATCCGTCTCCAGTAGCCCATTTTCAAGTGAAATTAGAAAGCTAAGGGATATGAATTTTACCCACTTGAATGTTGTGAAGGATGATGGCAACTTAGGGGGAGGGGTTTCTAATGGACTTGCAAGCTTCACTCCCTTGTGCTCTTCTTTGAAAATTTCCACCTCTTTGCAAGCTTTTTCAGTTTTAACCTTGTCCTCTTGGTAGCTTTGCTCTAATCCAATCTCTTCTTTATTACTCACCAAGGGCATGGGAGGTTGTGCTTCTTCTTCTTTAATCTCCATCTCTTGATTAACCTCTTCAAAGTCTTTAACCATGATATGCGTTGGACGTTGTACACCCTCCTCAGCATCAATTTTAATAGCCTTGGAAGGAGGTTTTATAACCTGACTTTCCCATGGAGGTTCAGCATCTCCTAAGTCTTTAACCACTTCTTCCTCTGCAACTATTATGGCTTCCTCCCCTTGTTCCAATACAAAGCCACGTTCCTCATTGTCCACAGAAGTTTCTAGTGTCTCCTTCATACTTTGCTCTTCTTTTGATTCTCCACATGTAGCCATGGGAGTTCTTTGAGTGCTCAGATATTGGGAAGCTATTATATTTACTAACTCGCCTAAGGCGGCCACGAAATTTAGCACACTCTTATTCATCCTTTCTTGCCTTTGAAGAATAACACGAAGTCTGTCATCCATTGGAGGTTGGGGTGGATATGAGGATTCATTGGTTGGAAGAGAGGGTTCATAATAGGAGGGTGGTTTATCTTGATAATGATATGGAGATGGTGAATATTGAGGTGGTGGTTCATGAGAGTAGTTGTGTTGGAAAGGTGGTGGTTCTGTGTATGGTTCATTTGGCTCATAAGGTGGTTGGTATGGTGGATACGGGTTAGGGTCATATGGAGGTGATTGGCAGAAAGGGCCTTGTGAGTATGGTGGTCCAAAGTCATGTTGAGGATAGGGTTTATAGGCATATGGTAGTGGTTGTTGATAGTCCATTGGAGGTGGTTATTGCCATAAGGGTTGATCAAATCCTTGTGGCTCCTCCCATCTTTGATTGTTCATAGTAACAAATAAAAATTAAAAACGAAAATAAAAATATATTTTAAATTAAAAGGTTATTTAAATTTTGAATTTGAAAATTAAATTTTGATATTTAAAATTTGAAATTTTTGAAATTTGAATTTTGAAATTTGAATTTTAAATTTTTGAAATTTGAATTTTGAAATTTGAGATTTGAAATTTGAAAAATTTTTAAAATTGAATTTTGAAAATTTTTAAATTTAAATTTTGAAATTTGATTTTTAAATTTTGAATTTTTGAATTTAATAAGGAAAGAGAAAAATAATAAAATGACAACAAACTTAAAATTTTTTAGATCAAAATGAAGAAAACAACTAAAAACAACTTGAAAGTCAAGATGAACACGAAGAACAACTTGAAGATCAAGATGAACACGAAGAACAAATTTTTGAAAAAAAAATTTTTAATAACTAAATAAAAACCAATAACCTCTTAATTTATGAAAAAATCAAAAATAAAAACAAAAATAAAAACAAATAGACAAGCAAAAAGCAAATATTTACTATAACCAATAATAAGGCACACGTTTGCAATTCTCCGGCAACGGCGCCATTTTGATGAGAGGAACTTTTACATGGTCTAGAAATTTGCAGATAAATCCTCGTTGCAAGTATAGTTTCTAAACCTTCAAAAGTCCTTTCATACAAACGTTTTGGTTGTCACAAGTAACAAACCCCTTTAAAATTGATAACCGAGTATTTAAACCTCGGGTCATCTTCTCAAGGAATTGCAGGGAGGTATGTTCTTATTATTGGTTATGAGTCTTGTAAATTAGGGGTTTTAGAAAGTAAGGAAGCAGTATGTTGAATGATAAGAAAAATAAAATAATAATAATAAAATAAACTCTTGGCAAAGTATTATAACTGGAAGTCCTATCCTGGTTATCCTTATCAACTGTAATGAGAATTGGATTTTTCTCCCACTTTGTTAACCTCTAACTATGAAGGTAAGTTAAGTGGATGAATTAATTTTTATTCCTCAGATCCTAATCTTTCCTTGGGAAAAGTTAGAGTTATTGGAACTCGAATTAATTCTTGAAGAATTCTAATTTTCAATCAACAATGAGTTTGATAACTCAAGAGTCACCAATTATTTAAGCAAAGCCAAAAGGGAAGAAAGTCTACTTGAATGAAAAGAATTTGGATAAACAGAGAGCATTAATAAATTAAAGAGAGCAATCATAAGTCTGAAATACCTCGAATTATAAATAAAATATTCAAATCTTAACATGGATATTCATAAATTAAATTGGAAAAGTAAATAAAAGGAACATTGAACTTGGGATCGAGAGGCACTCCTAAAACTAAGAGAAATCCTAAATCCTAAATCCTAAGAGAGAGGAGAGAACCTCTCTCTCTAAAAACTATATCTAAATCCTAATAACTGTGAATATGAAAGCTTTCTTTATGAATGGATGCATTTCTCCACTTTATAGCCTCTAATATGAATTTTCTGGGCCGAGAACTGGGTCAGAAACAGTCCAGAAATCGCCGGAGAAGAAATCTGCTACGCTGGTTTTTCGTCACTGCGACGCGTCCGCATGAAGCACGCGGTCGCATCGCCTAGCGTCAGGGAAACTATGGCATATTATATATCAAATCGAAGCCCCGGACGTTAGCTTTCCAACGCAACTGGAACCGCGTCGTTTGGATCTCTGTAGCTAAAGTTATAGCCGTTTGAGTGCGAAGAGATTAGGCTGGACAGCTTAGCAATTTCTCCAACTTCTTGTATTCCTTCCACTTTTGCATGCTTCCTTTCCATCCTCTGAGCCATTCCTGCCCTGTAATCTCTGAAATCACTTAACAAACATATCAAGGCATCTGATGGTGATAAGGGGAAATTAATTTTTGGTAATTAAAAGGCTCGGGAAGCAAGTTTCCAATTATAGAATAAAATTAGGAAGGAAATATAAAACCATGCAAATATTATGAACAAGTGGGTAAAGAGTTGATAAAATCCACTCAATTGAGCACAAGATAAACCATAAAATAGTGGTTTATCAAGCATGCAGACAAACTTGTGCATCCGCCTCAATAGAGACAAAGGAGTGACATAGAAGAGTTCAAGCATTACATCGGATCCTCAAGGAGGAGTAGTCGCCATCATCATCTAGGTGGATTCGTTCTCTTTATCTCCTTGTCTATTATTTTTCTGTTTTCTGTCTGTTTTATTTTCTGTCTCCTTGCTCTAGTTGCATGATCATTTACATTGATGTCTTCAAGTTGTAAAATATTCCATATATCTGGCACCTTGCTTAGATGAAAATTTTTATTGAAAAGAATTGAGAGATGCATGAATTTTAAGTTTAAAATAAGATTAGTTTAATTAGTTTGATGTTGTGTTATCTGCTTTTGTTTTCTGAGTGTATGAAATAAATAGTGCATATTTGAAGTTGAAATTTATGAATGTTGGCTCTTGAAAGAATAAAGAAAAAGAAAAAGTATTATTGGTGATCTAAAAAATCCATAAATTGATTCTTGAAGCAAGAAAAAGTAGCAAAAAAAAAAAAGAGAAGTGGCAAAAAGAAAAAGCAAGCAGAAAAAGCCAATAACCCTTGAAACCAAAAGACAAGGGTAAAAGGACCCAAATGTTTTGAGCATCAGTGGTTAGGAGGGCCCAAAGGAATACAATCCTGACTTAAGCGGCTAAACTAAGCTGTCCCTAACCATGTGCTTATGGCGTGAAGGTGTCAGGTGAAAAGCTTGAGACTGAGCGGTTAAAGTCGTGGTCCAAAGCAAAAGAGGGATGGGGTAGGGGTGGGGAGTAATTAGGTTTAGCTTAGTATCATGTTGTAGGTCATTTTCTAGGGAGAGAAGCTCCCCCTTCTCTCTAGAATTTAGGTTTTCTTAGTTAATTTCTCTTTAAATTTAATATTTAATTCTTGTTCTAGTATAGTTTCATTTATGTTTTCATGCTCTCTTGTCTTGATCCTCTTCATTTCTTTTGTTATTTTCTCATTTTTGCCACTTTTATGTTTATGAACCTTTGTTCATTTTAATTTTCATTTAGTGTAATTTGATATTTTTATGTTTATTGTTATTTAATTGAGTTGATATTATTATATTCTTGCATTTGCTAGTTTTAGATTTTATTTTTATTACAATTTAATATGCTTTTATTTTCATGCACACCAAGTGTTTGATTGGATTAGTTTTAGTATAGTTTTCCACATTCTTGGCTTGGAATTGAGGACTTTAGTGACTTTGAGTCATTGATGTCCATTCTTGATTGATATATTAGGATATTTAGTTAATTTGGTTTCCATTGACGGTAGTCTTTCACTAAGTTAATAAGTGAGTTGACTAGGACATATGGATTAAGATTAATTATGCCTATTTGACTTATCCTCGATGTTATGATTGACTAAGTAGGATTGAATCTTCATAATCATCATATGTTTGTGGTCAATGGCTAAGATAGGTAACCTTAACTCTCAATCCTTGCCATGAGGTTTCTTAGCATTTGAATTTCCATTCCTTTTGATTAATTGCCTTTAATTTGATTCTTTTTTATATTTAGTTATTGTTTGCTTATTTAATTTCTTGCTATTTACATTTCTTGTCTCTTGCAATCTCAATCCCAATTCTCTCATAGCCAATAATTGAGCGCTTAATTGCACTTCCTAGGGAGAACGACCCGGAACATTAAAACTCCCGGTTTATATTTATTTTGATTGTGACAATCCTTTATTTTAAACTTTGATGTTGGTTGATTGTGGGTTTGGAACTATACTTGCAACGCCATTTCTATTTTGAGAAAAATTCCTAATCCACTTTCGGGCATCATCAGTCGTTCATGGTCCAAACTGGACATTCACTATAGCTATATGCATATCGTTTTGAAGCTCCATATGTTAGCTTTCTAACGCCCCAGAACTGCCTAATTTGGACCTCTATAACTTAAGTTATGCATGCTGGAGTATGAAAAGGTCAAGATTGATAGCATCTATGAATTCTTTTCAAAGGCGTTGCGCTTCCCAGGGGCTTGCTATCAATTCTTGGTTCCCTAGGAGGTTGCTTCGTTTTGCATGCCACATTCCTTGGTTCTCCCAGGAGCTTTTTTGGTTGTCCTTTTCCTCCTTTATTCTTACCTAAAATTTTTCAAAAACTTTCTAAACATATCAAAACTCAAAGCAACTCTAAGAAACATTGGTTAAAGCACAAAAATCTCAATTAAAATAAGAAAATCATTAACTTTATTCAAAGAAATAATAAAGAAAATAACTAAAGATGCTCATGCATCACAACACTATCATATGGGTGAGCAGCGTACACGCATGTACATCCTTTCCGATCTACCTTTCTCACCACCTCTACTTAGCCCTAAGTTCAATGCTGACCACCTTATAACTTTCAGCTATCCGAGTTGCATCCTGGAGGCAACCACTATCCTTTTTCACTACAACCACTATATGAAATGAGCACGAAGCCATAGTCTTCTATCATCTTCCAACCCGAGTATCTGCATTGGCCTGACCCAGCAATTGATCTAGTGATGCCAGTAAAGCCTTTGCCCAACTACCAGTCACTTGATTTAATGGTCGAGCAGTTTGGTTCCTTGGGAGAGGTCTTAGCTGTAACGACCCACATTTTTGAAAATATAAATATAAATAAATTAAAATTTATTTTTATAAATTGGAGTTCCTTATTTTTAGAAATAGATGAAAGAATAAAACATATATATATATAGATACAATATTATTATAATGATAGAGAACTAGCCGCAGCTTGTGGAGTTTAAGCCGACTAGTTACAAATAGAAAGATACAGAGATTTAGAATTAAAATAGCTTATACAACCTATCTCTCAAATAAGCCTCTAAGGCCATAAAGATAAATACACAAATGGTGAGAGAATACTATGACAAAAGTAAAATAGAAATAAACAAGGAACGAACCATACTCTGCTCTGTCACCATATCCGCAATCTCACCGAAGTAGATTACGCCCTGCATCTGAAAAACAACAACAAAGTATGGAATGAGAACTGGAGGTTCTCAATATGGTAACAGTGCCCAATGATGTAAGATGTAAGGCTTCGGGACGCCGAAGGCAATCCTAGGACTTCACATCACATACAGATATTCTAGCTTAACATCAATAAATATAGAACTTAATCCATAAACTGGGTTATCTAACTTAGGGGAGTTCTAACTAATACTAATCACACCGCTGCATCCCACAGCCCTCGCCAACCTACCCTCCGTGTAATCCCATTGCCACCGCATACCTAACCTCCTCAGCACCAGACAATCACAATTAGTGCAAGCAAGTAAAACACAGATAATATTCATATACAACAAGTAGTTAAGAAGCAAGTAAACATGTTATACAATTAGGCAAACTCAAGTAAACAAAGCAAGCAAGCATATAGAAGATGCACATGATGAATGTCTGCCCTATTGGCTGTGATATCACATTGTCGGTTCAACTACCAACCCGACACATCTCCATGGAGATGTTGCCTTTCGGATTCATGGTGTGGGAACTCCCAAGATATAGTACTCGGATCACTATCCAGGGTTTTGCGCCTGTACGCTCTGATGATCCGAAAGGATGCGAGCGGGATCTATTGCCACCGACCTCACATCTAAGTGCAAGTGAGACGAACTACCGCCCTTACGCCGCTGCCGCTACCTCGACAGGCGAGATCCATCACTTCATTCAGAGCCCTCGACTCTTTTCAACCACTATTCATTCTCATTTCATTTCCGAACTCAATAGTTCCTTAGTTCTCATCTCATTCATCAACCATTCCTCACCTACCATTGAACCACCTTCAGTATGCCAGAAACCTAGCCCTCCATTTTTCTAAACTTTTCCAAACAAACATCAACTAAAACCCTTAGCTTATTTCCCATATTCCCACGCTCAAAAGTAGGCCCAAAAGCTTTAAATGGTGTTATAGAAGCTTGTAACCTTGTTGGGAAGGTAAAATAGTTGAAAACAAAGTTTATATTTATGAAACAAGGCATGTGCGTCCGCACAGGCATGTGCGTGCGCACGCCCAAGATGATTTTGAAAGTGTGCGTACGCATAGGGGTGTGCGTACGCACAGGTACTAAAATATACAAGCTCGTTCACTCGCACAAGCTGTGCGAGTGCTCCCAATAGACGACCCTTCCCGACTTGTGCGTGCGCACAGGGCTGTGCATCCGCACAGGTCGTAATTCTTCACTGATGTGCGCGCGCACAACCTATGCTAGCGCTGCCACCAAAGCCCTTTCCCTTGCCTGTGCATACGCACAGCTCTGTGCGTTCACACAGAATAACATTTTTGTGGGGTTGTGCATGCGCACAAGGCTGTGCGTGTGCACATATCAGAAAATCTTGAAATTCTGCAACTTTGCAGAATTTCAAATTTTTAACACCAACTTTGAATGATCATAACTTCCTCTACAAAATTCCAAATTTCACAAACTTTATATCGATTTAAAGGGTTTTCAAAGATCTTTAACTCTAGACAATTTTCATCAGATTTTGTAAATCGAGGCAAAAGTTATGATCAGACAAAGTTCACCAAAAATCCATTTTTACCAAAGGCCTCAAAACTCCAATTTTTCCAAAACTCACAATTCAAAACCAAACCAACCACAACCCAAACATTACCAAAACAACATAAAAGCCCATACCCTTCCTTTTCCAACTCAACCATCCATAATCCCAATTACACTACTCAATACCATCAAATTCCTTACTCATCAACATCCAAAACCATCATAAATAATCTTTAACCAACATCAAACATCAACAACTACGTCAAAATCCTCATCACTTAATCTCAACATTATCAATCATTATCCATATTTATATTACCACACTCAACATTTACACTCACCAATGTCAACCAACATCACAATTTATAATTAGCACCAATAACATCAATATTCCCCATCAACCTTTATAATCATTAAATACCAACAACATCATTAATCATCATCAATCCTTAAATACCAACAACCTCAACAACAACACTAATCATCAATACTCATTAACACCATAATTCCCAATAATCATCCTCAACCACAATAATCCAATACAACCCACAATTATCATCAATTCACATATGAATATTCATACACCAACAACATTCAATCCTATCTTAGGGTCAACTAGCCCAAGTGTCCATAAACATTACATATTACATAAAGAAAACCGAAACCATACCTTTGTCGATTCCCAAAATGATCCAAACATCAAAACGAAGCCACCAAGCTTGCTCTAAAGCCTCAATCAACTCCAACAAATACCAAAATTCAATCTAACATCACATATACATACCAACATCAAAATCTAAGATACACAAAACAAATAAATACAAAGGTTTAGTGAAACCTTATCTTACCCAACGTGATTAGGGGTAAAATCCAATATTTACCCGCTACTAGAGATCACCTAAATAAGCAAAACCACAAAATCTACTCAAAAACCAAACATAAAAATGCGCAGAACTTAGGGCACAAAACTGGGGAGTGAGATGGGAGATCTTACCAGATTTCTTTAGATAGAAATGTAGAACTCAACAAGAGCTTTGCGTGGCCACAAACGGCTCGTCAATCGGAGCTCCGTAGCTCAAGTTATGGCTTCTGGAAGGTGATAATGGATAGTACCACCACCTCCCCTCTCTCAATCCGCGGCCCTCTCTCTCTTAGGGTTGGAAAATGAGCTCAAAGCTCATTAAATGAGCTTACATATGTTGGGTCTTGGGCCCAGTTTGGGCCCGGTCCAACCCATTAGCATTTTTGGTCCATTTGGTCCACTTTGGGCTAAAACCTTTAAGATTAGTGCCTGGTTTTTAATTCCAAAATTACTTTTGTCCTTTCAAAACAATAAACCAATTTTCAAAATCTTATTTTCCCAAAATATGCACTACTGGACAGATCAAAGCCGGTACTGCCGGCTTAATCGCCAGTACACATTTTTTTTACAAAAATTTTTCGAAAGAAATACATTTTCCAACTCAGAAAAATTCACTGAAACCAAATTTCTCATTTATATTTTTAAATTAAAACTTCAAAATTATAAATCTATTTCGGGCACTAAAATTACTTTATTAAAACAGTTTTACGTGAAAACGCGGGTTCTTACAGAGCAAACTAGAGAGCATGCACATGAACCTGTGCAGCCGCTTCAACAAAGACAAAGGAGTGACATAGAAGAGATCAAGCACTACATTGGATCCTGAAGGAGGAGCACTAGCCACCATTCATTCAGGTGGATTCATTCTCTTTACACCTCTTTCCTTTTTTTTTCTATTTTCTGTCTGTTTATTTTCTGTTTTCTTATCCTAGTTGCATGATCATTTGCATTGATGTCTTAAAAAGTTGTAAAATGTTACATATATCTCTCACCTTGCTTAAATGAAAAATTTTTTTATCTGAAAAGAATTGAGAGATGCATGAATTTTAAGTTTAAAATAAGATTAGTGAATTAGTTTGATGTGGTGTCATTTGCTTTTGTTTTCTGAATGTATGAAATAAATAGTGCATGTTTGAAGTTGAAAATTTTAGAATGTTGGCTCTTGAAAAAATAAGGAAAAAGGAAAATATTATTGATAATCTAAAAAATCTGAAAATTGATTCTTAAAGCAAGAAAAAGCAGCAAAAACCAGAAGAAAAAGCATGTTGCAAAAGAAAAAAATAGATGCATGCAAAAAGAAAGAAAAAATGGCAAAAAAGAAAAAAAATAAAAAGCAGAAAAATTCATTACTGCCCAAAAATGCAGGAAAATGAGGACAGATTGAAAAAGCCAGTAACCCTTTAAGCCAAAAAGCAAGTGTAAAAGAACCCAAGGCTTTCAGCATTAATTGATAGGAGGGCCCAAAGGAATAAAATTATGTCCTAAGCGGCTAAACCAAGCTGTCCCTAACCATGTGCTTGTGGTGTGAAGGTATCAAGTAAAAAACTTGAGACTGAGCGGTTAAAGTCGTGGTCCAAAGCAAAAAGAGTGTGCTTAAGAACTCTGGACACCTCTATCTGGGGACTCTAGCAAAGTTGAGTCAAAATCTGAAAAGGTTCACCCAGGTAAAGTGTCTGTGGCATGAATGTATCCGGTGGTAATACTGGAAAACAGAGTGCTTAGGGTCACGGCCAAGACTCAGAAAACTATGTTCAAGAATCAAAATGAGCTTAACTAGGAGAGACAATAATATCATCTGGGTTCTAAGTTCCTAAAGATGCCAACATCTCTGAGTTTCGATGGATAGTGAGATGCCAAAACTATTAAGAAGCAAAAAGCTACTAAGTCCCGCTCATCTGATTTTAACTAAGCTTCATTTGAAACTTAGAAATTTATTGTATCTTAATTTTATTTTTATCCTACCATGTTTTTAGTTGTTTGGGGACAAGCAACAGTTTAAGTTTGGTGTTGTGATGAGCGGATATTTTATACGCTTTTTGACATCATTTTCATATAGTTTTTAGTAGTTTTTATTTATTTTTCGTTAATTTTTTATAGGTTTTAGTGTTAAATTCACATTTTTGGATTTTACTATGAGTTTTTGTGTTTTTGGGCAATTTCAGATATTTTCTGGCTCAAATTGAGGAGCTGGAACAGAAGTCTGATTCAGTGACAGAGAAAGCACTGCAGATGCTGTCTAGATCTGACCTGCCTGCATTTGGAAGAGCTTTTCTGGAGCTACGAAAGTCCAAATAGAGCGCTTGCAATGGCTATAGAAAGCTGACATCCAGAGCTTTTCAGCAATATATAATAGTCCATACCTTTCTTCGGATTAGAAGGCCCAAAACTAGCGTCCAACACCAGCTTCCTGCCCCCTTCCAAGCGTCCAGCGCCCAAAGAGCAGAGTCCAGTGTCCAAAGGCCCAGAGAGGACCCCCTAGCTGGTGTTCCACGCCCAAGGAGCCTCATAGCACATGGATCTCATCAAAGCTCAGTCCAAACACTCACCAAGTGGGCTCCAGAAGTGGATATTAGCACTAAATATACTATTTTACCCTTTCTGTGTAATACTTAGTCATTAACCTAGTATTTAAAGAACTTTTACACCTCTCACAAGGGAGGTCTGCCATATTTTTTGTTTACTTTGTGTTTTTACTTTCAGTATGAGTTTCAAAACCTCCTAGGTTGAGGGAAGGAGCCCTGCTCAGTCCTATGAATTAATAAAAGTACTACTGTTTCCTTTCGATCCGTGTTTAATTAATTCTAAGATGTATATTCATAATTTATCATGGTGAATAGGATGATTTAACCAATTAGCTCTGTTCATCATATTAAGACGAATGTTCCTGACAAACACCCACGTCTACTTGGGTCAGAATGCGTCTTTCACCGGACAAGGATGACCAACAGCTTGAATATACATCTCTCAGACGACTAATCCATGATTTTATTGGGGACTTCTCGAGACATCAGTTTAGCCAATTTTTGAGGAGATTAGGGTCTCTGCGGTAGAGGCTAGAACACAAAGATGCAGCATTCTCTGATCTGGAAGATCCGACTTTGTCTGTGGCATTTTGAGTAGGATCATTAAGGAGAATAGTCTGCAGGAACCTCACCCTCAAGTAGAGATGGATCCACACTAAACTGGGGGTTCAGATCTGGAGGAGTATTGGCAGCTGCTCAAACCAATGTCAATCACATACATCCTGCCATTGAAGAAATCACTCACAAGCATGGAGAGCAGTAGTACCAGAGTTAATTCAGAAAGACAATGCAACTCCAACTCTCAACTCTATTTCCATCATATAATTCCTAGTATTCCTTTCATAGTTTTATGATACTTCATCCAACTCCATATACTTAATCCAACAACTTCTGATCCGCCTGACTAAGACTTGCAAGACAACCCTAGCTTGCTTCAAGCCACAATCCTTGTGGGATCGACCTTGACTCACTCAGGTATTACTTGGACGACCCAGTGCACTTGCTTGTACTGCCCGTACGAAAAGGTGTGGGGTTTGCGTACGCGCACCAGCGCCCAGTAAGGACTTCCTTATTGGCATCCAATGCCAAATTATGCCCTTCAGATTTAGCCTCAGCTTCTATAGTGATGGCTCTGCACTCTTCTCTTGGGTTTACTTCAGTGTTACTAGGAAGAGTGTTAGGAGGGGTCTCAGGGATTCTCTTGCTTAGCTGACCAACTTGTACCTCCAAGTTTCTGATGGAGGACCAAGTTTTTGTTATGAAACTGTGAGTGGTCTTAGAGAGCTCAGAGACTATGGTTGCTAAGTCAGAAAGGCTTTGCTTAGAAGTCTCCATCTGCTGTTGAGAAGATGGGAATGGTGGTCTATTGTTGAACCTATTCTGGGTTCTTCCACCTTGATTATTGTTGAAACCTTGCTGAGGCTTCTGTTGATCCTTCCAAGAAAGGTTAGGATGATTAAACCATGAGGGGTTATAGGTGTTTCCATAATGTTCTCCCATGTAATTTACCTCTTCCATCATGGGTTGATCTGGATCATAGGTATCTCCATCATAGGAGGTGTCTTGAGTGCTATTAGTTGCAGCTTGTACTCCAGTCAAGTGTTGAGAGATCATATTAACCTGTTGGGTCAAGATCTTGTTCTGAGCCAGTATGGCATTCAGAGTGTCAACTTCCAGAACTCCTTTCTTCTGAGCTACCCCATTGTTCACAGGGCTTCTCTCAGAAATGTACATCAATTGCTTGTTTGCAACCATTTTAATGAGTTTTTGTGCCTCTGTAGGCGTCTTCTTCAAGTAGAGTGATCCACCAGAAGAATGGTCTAATGACATCTTGGACATCTCAGATTGACCATCATAGAAAATACCTAGGATAGACCATTTTGAGAGCATGTCAGGCAGACATCTCCTGATCAGTTGCTTATATCTTTCCCAAACTTCATAGATGGATTCACCCTCTTTTTATCTGAAGGTTTGAACTTCCACCCTGAGCTTGCTCATCTTTTGAGGTGGAAAGAACTTGGCCAAAAAAGTATTGACCAACTTTTCCCAAGATTCTAGGCATTCCTTAGGGTGAGAATCCAACCACATCCTAGCTCTGTCTCTAACAGCAAAAGGAAAAAGTATAAGTCTGTAGACCTCAGGATCCACTCCATTGGTCTTAACAGTATCACAGATTTATAAGAATTCAGATAAGAACTTATGTGGATTTTCTAGTGAAAGTCTGTGGAATTTGCAATTTTGTTGCATTAGAGAGACTAACTGAGGCTTAAGCTCAAAGTTATTTGCTCTAATGGCAGGTATGGAGATACTTCTTCCATAGAAGTCAAAAGTGGGTGCAGTGAAGTCACCAAGAACCTTCCTTGCATCTCCTCCATTGTTCTATTTGGCTACCATGCTTGTAATTTCAGTTTCTTATTCAAAAAGGTTTGTGAGATCTCTTACGGAATGTTGTGCTTTAACTTGTTGTAAACGCATTCTTAGGGTCCTCTCAGGTTCAAGATCAGGATCAAAGAGAGGTTCTTTATCTCTGTTCTTACTCATAAATAAGAAAAAGAAGACAAGAAAGAAAAAGAATGGGAGCTCTATGTCAAAGGATAGAGAACTCTCTGTGAGATGTGAAGAAGAAAGAAGAATGAAGGTAGAAGAATGAGATGAAGAATTCGGAAAAAAAAAAGGGGTAAAGAATTCGAAAATTAATATGTAAAAAGAGAAACTAGAATTAAAATATTTTTGTTTTTATTTTATTTATTTAGTTAATTCGAAAATAGGAAAGAAATTAAAAGGTAATTAACTAAAAATATTTGAAAATTAGAAGGTGATTTTCAAAAAAGAAGAGAGAGAAAGAGGAGGAATTTTTGAAAATAAAAGAGAGAGAGAGATTAGTTAGAAAGTTTTGAAAAAGAAGGAAGAGAAAACAAGTAACTAATTACGAAATATTTGAAATTAATATAAGATAGGGGATTTGAAAAAGATTTGATTTTAAAATTTTGAAGTTGAAACAAGATAAGATAAAGATTTGAAAATAAGTTAGAAAGATAAGATATGGTGAAGATTTGAAAAGGATTTGAAAAGATAAGATTTGAAATTTGATTTTTGAAAAAGATTTGATTTTGAAATTTGAAATAAGATAAGATGAGATTTTTGAAATTTAAAGAAAGATAAAAACATAAGATAGAGATTTGAAAAAGATATGATTTTTGAAAAGATTTAAAATTAAGATAAGATAAGATAATGATTTGAAATTAAAATTTGAATTTTCTTTTGGAATTTTCGAAATTTTTTTTACTAAAGACAAAAAAAGATATTTTTTAATTAATGAAGAAAGAGAAAAATAACCAAAACACACCAAAGCTAAAATTTTTAAATCAAAAGACACTTGTTTTCGAAAATTAGAAAAGAAAAACACCAAAAGACACCAAACTTAAAAATTTTAAGATCAAAACAAAAACAACTTGAATACCAAGAAAGAACACTAAGAACAATTTTCAAAAATTTTAAAGAAAAGATAAACACACAAGGGACACCAAACTTAAGAATTGACACTAGACACGCACAAAAGACACTATTTTTGAAAAATTTTTTGAAAAGAAAGCAAGAAAGTTCGAAACTTTAACAAGAACAAAAACAAAAGATTCAAACAAAAGATAAAGATCAATAAAAAAAAGAAAAGGTTTTGAAAAATTTTTGAAAAGAAAACAAAAGACTCAAAACAAAAGTAAAAAGTACCTAATCTAAGCAATAAGAAAATCCGGTTGTTTGTCAAATCCGAATAATCTCCGGCAACGGCGCCAAAAATTTGGTGCATAAAACTGGCTTCGCAGAATTCACACAGATAGACCGACAAGTATACCGAGTCGTCCAAGTAATACCTCAGGTGAGTGAGGGTCGATTTCACGGAGATTGTTAGTTTGAGCAAGCAGTGGTTACCTTGCAGATCTTAGTTAGGCGGATAGAAATTTTAGTTTGTCATGAAAAATGCATAAAACAGAATAAATAAATAAAACATTACTAGATAGATGAGAAATCAACGGTATGAGAACGGTTGAGGCTTCGGAGATGCTTTGTCTTTTTGGATTAACTTTTCTTACTGTCTACTTCAATAACTTTCTGATTCCTTCAATGGCAGCCGTGCATTAGTGATTAAATCATGTCCTCTCATCAAGTTAACCTCCTCCACTGCAGCAATCCACCATATTAAGATGACTCATGTCCTCTCATTAAGCCACCTCTAGGTTTTTCATTGTAGAAGAAGATGAAGCTCTAAGCAATTTACTCCCCTTCACGATCCTACTCAAGGTGCGACAAACAAGGTAGATCTTTCGGATTAGAAAGTGCTGCTTCTCTGACTCTAGCCTTAACGCCACAGAGACCTCACACACCGATAGTCAACGGGATTTCATGTTACATATCCAAAGATGCCCAAGTACTCTATTGGAATCTGCAATGCAATCTCTAGCTTTGTTTTAACGCTATCCGTGTCAGGACACGCACGGAACCCATGTATAACAAGGGTGATTATCACGGGTCACCCTCAATTCATGAGATGAAGAACGAGAATGCATAAGAGAATAGAATCAGACATATTGAACTAGAACGATAACATTATTAATCTATGAAACTCAGTAGAGCTCCTAACCTTAACCTTAGGAGGTTAGTGACTCATACTAACAGAAAAATACAATGGTAAACGTAAAAGTGGGCAAGAGTCCCCTAACAAGGGTGAACTCTTGTATATATATATTAATCTGCTAACTCAAAATTATAGAAATAAGATAAACTAGTCTTGTTGTGCAAAAATCCACTTCTGAGACCCACTTGGTGAGTGTTTAGACTGAGCTTGAGTGTCTCCCACGAGCTACTACCTCTTAAAGGAGTTGAACGCTGGCTTGGTACTCATTTTTAGGCGTTGGACGCCAGCTGCTCCTCTGTAGGCACTGGACGCCAGGAATGGGGCTGGTGGCTGGCGTTGAATGCCAGTTTTGGGCCCTCATTTCCAAAGCAAAGTATGGACTATTATATATGTCTGGAAAGACTTAGATGTTAGCTTTCCATAGCCATTGAGAGTGTGCCATTTGGACATCTGTAGCTCTAGTAAAACTCCTTCGAGTGCATGGAGGTCAGATCTTGACAGCATCTGCAGTCCTTTCTCTGTCTCTGAATCAGACTTCTGCTCAAGCTCCTCAATTTCAGCCAGAAAATACCTGAAATCACCATAAAACACACAAACTCAAAGTAGAATCCAAAAATGTGAATTTTGAACTAAAACCTATGAAAGCTTAATAAAATTTAAACAAAACATATTGAAAAATATATGAAAATGATGTCAAAAAGCGTATAAAATATCCGCTCATCAAGATATAGTGCCCTTCACACCTTACAAACAGAGAGAAGACATAAACGTGTTCATCATCAATCATCCTCAATCATGTCTCATTTATCATATCCATTCTCATCATAACTTAATCAGACTTATACACGGAGCAAGGGGACAATACCACTGCCTCTTACCCGGTCATACATATCTCAATATCATTCACCTCATCATAGTCATAGTCACTACCTATCAGGGATATAGTGTCCAGCACACTCTTGGGATATAGTGCATATATTTTATTTGAGTTTGAACTTATTTCAATGTAATAATTTTTTAAGGCGAAAATTTTTATAAGGTGGATAGGATATAACAACCCAAGTTTTTGAAAATTAAATAATGAGTTATTCATGATTTATTATTTTATTTAAAAAAATTATTTTCGTAAAATTAATTAAATTATATTTTTTTTATATTTTGAGTTTAAAATAACATGACCTTGAATGTATATATATAACATCTAGCTTATAATCATAATCAATATCTTTGTTCCATTCTTTTGGCCGAAGCCTTAAAGGAACCAAAAGAAAAAAATAGACGTGGCTTATATGTATGCATATATACATATACATTTTTGTGACACCTAATGAAGCATTAGCCACAACAAATAATCTAATCTTCTTGCTCATCTCATAACCGAACTAAAGTTGGAAGAAAAGAAAAAAAAGGTGAGCGAGGGTGAGAAAGAGAAATCGTGGTACCTTTCTCTTCTTCACATTGATATTATTTTTGTTGAAAAGAAATTGATGGTGGAGCTACTATCTTTTCATGCAAAGTTTGACTGAGGGAGCTCCAGAGATGGAGTAGTCGATTTTGACTTTTTTTTCTTCAATTTCTCGTTTAGAAATCTTTATTGAATCCTCGGTTATTGTGATTTCTGTAGGGAGGTAGAGTTTGTTAATTTTATAGTAATTAAATGTAAATTTGATAAGTGAATGTTGGTTTGATTGATTATTGTTTGAGTTTGATTAAGTTTATGTCAAATTTTTGTTGATTTATTGTTGTTTGCTTGGGATTTTAGTTCGTTTATGTATGAACAGTCAACTGGGCTATTTTGATGATTTTGGGGATATCGTGCTGAGGTATTTTGAGATAAATTTGATGATATTTGATGGCTGCGAGATTAAATTAAAAGCCGTAAAAAATCGATAACTGTAAAGCTCGAAAACGAATTAAAAATCAAGCAGAAAATCTGAAGAATTTTGAGAATGGAGGTTTGGTTTCTTTGATAAAGGGATAAGTATTGAAACAAAATTTATTTTTAGGTTGAAGGAGTAATTTAATAAAAATTGAAATTAGTTTTGTAATTATATAAATTTTGGGGGTATTTTGAGTAATAAGTAAAAGTTCAAGAGTAAAACGGGTATTTTATAAAAGCTGCAAGGATATTTTGGTGATTATATTATAAATAAGGATATTTTAGTAATTTATAAACTATATTGAGATAAAAATATAAATATTTTAAAAAGCTCAGAGATATAGTATCACTACAAAAAAAGAGTTTAAAATGGCATTGATATTACGGCGATTTTAAAGAACCGCCGTAATACCCGGTTATTATGGCATGTTTGGTTGCTGCCATAATTAACTTTGTGTTTGGTAGCGGTTCTGGTGATTATGGCAATTTTGAATCGCCGATTTAACATTACGGCGCTCTCGATCTCCCTTCTCTCTCTCCTTCGTCTCCTCCGACAACGCCGTTCTTCCCTCTCGGCTTCTCCTCTCTCCGCCGGTTACGATTTCTCTAGGTACTGATGCACAGAAAACTTGTCTCTCAACAAATCTCCCTTCGGCAAGTGTATCGAATTGTCGTCAAGTAAAACTCACAATAGAGTGAGGTTGAATCCCACAGAGATTAACGGATTAAGCAATGAATGGTTAATTGATTATCCTAGTTAGACGATTCAGATTTGGATGATGAGCAGCAGGACCTCCTAACGTTATAGAGAACTAGGGTTACAAGTAAAATAAAAATCAAGAATGTAAATGAAAGGAACGGTAAAATGAAAAGACGTGAAATAACGAAAGAAATGAAAAGACAGTTAAATGTTA
>NC_029785.2:93282033-93284868 GCF_000816755.2 Arachis ipaensis
TTCCTTGGTCAATTTCTCATGAGAAGAGATGAAGTGTGGTCACTGATTATACCACATGCATTTCCCAAACCAGGTATTGAGAGGATTAGAGTCACATATCCATCCAAACCCAATTTGGTCCAGCATGAGAAAGCATTTCTAGCTTGATCTCTTCATTCCTCTTTCAAGGTTCAAAAGAGATCCAAGTTTGAATAGCTCCTTTTCCAAGATAACTATCCAATTGGATGAAGATCGAAAGCTTTCAAGTAAAATCAAGAGAAAAGAAAGAAGAAGAAGAATAAGAACTACACTTAGTAACACCAAACTTAAAGTTTGCTTGTCCCTAAGCAAGTACTGGAACAAGAGAATGATGAATGGAATGCCAAGGGAAATGAGTCATTCTTGTGGAAGTCATGTCCCTA
The DNA here is from genome assembly GCF_000816755.2 of Arachis ipaensis. Taxonomy (NCBI): domain Eukaryota; kingdom Viridiplantae; phylum Streptophyta; class Magnoliopsida; order Fabales; family Fabaceae; genus Arachis; species Arachis ipaensis. The sequence goes on from NC_029785.2 coordinate 93,282,435, forward strand.
GTTTTATGGTGGTTTCATGAATAGCAACTTAGGTTCATTCCTGGCTTTCAGACCTTTATCATGTCCTAGAATACTCACTGTGATTGCATCCCATGAGACTTTTATTCATTGATCCTTTTGTTGTCATTTCAGGGCTTATTTTTGTTCTTAAGCTAAGTGTTCTGTAAGGGGGCAACTCTTTAAAATAAGCTTTCAGCCAACACTCCCGAACCAGTTGGTTCAAGGGGCTAGGTGTTGAAGCACCCCTAAGGACTTACTTGCTCAAGTCTCTCCCCCATACATACACACCACAGGCACATAGTTTATTTATTTTCTTTTCTTGAGACCTTGGTGTCCAGCACCTCTTTGGGTTACTAAATGCTCTGTAGTGAGGGTTACTCTTGATAGTGGACTTTCAGCTGATAATCCCGAGTTAGTTAACCCAAGTTACCAAGTGATAAGGCACCCCTAAGAGCTAATTCATCCAAGTAGATCCCTCATACAGGAGCACCACAGACACATGCCTCAGGATTAAAACCATTGGTGCCTAGCTTTATTGCTTACTCTTTTTCTTTTATTTTTCAACCTTTATTGTTCTTTCCCTTTCTCTTATTAGGATCTTCTTATTTAGCTAGTCTCATGGGGTGTTTCTCAAGCATAGTATTCATGACAGATAGTTGTCTTCCCACCTTCTGGTTGAACCAACTTAGCTAACTTATGACCACACCATAAACTCATGAAATAACAAAAGCACAAGAAGTAAAACAGAGACAATGTGATTGCATTAATGAGTGGTGTTGGCATGGTACTTTGCATGAAAGTTAAGTGGCAACACCAAACTTAGTGTGCCACTGTCAATTTAGAATGTTTCAAGTACCCAGTGAAGATTGAAAATCAAATTATTGCATGGCAACACCAAACTTAGAGTGCAATCATATGCCAAATTATTGAGAGTAAACTAAGCAAAGCAAGAAAATGTTACCTACGGTTGGGTTGCCTCCCAACAAGTGCTCTTTTAATGTCATTAGCTTGACATGTTGTTCACAACTTTCTTCCTCTTCTTCCAGTTTGTTAAGAGAAATGACCTCAAGAGAAAAGAGGAGCCAGTTAATGCCCCTTGTTTTGAGTGCCTCTCCCCAGCAAGCCTTCTTCTGTTGTTAGCTTGAGTAAACTTGCTTGTTGGGGTGGGGGTGGGATGGCTTTTGGTTGACCTTTTCTTCTTCATGAATATTGTCCTACTTTTCTTGGTCACCATCCTTTTGTTAGTGTTCATGTTGATTGCCTTTACCACCTTGATTTCAGGATTTGGGTATTGTATGATGGTTGGAGCATCCTCTTCATCAAGAACTTCTTGAATTGGTGGTTCAATGAACTCACCCTCTATGCAACTCTCTGTTTCATTGGAGTGTGGGCTCCCTTGATTGACTTCCTCCCTTTTTCTTGACCTTTTAATGAACTCCTCTGTTTCTGAAGAGAGTGAAGTGGTCTCTCTTTGTGCTCTCAGCTTTTCAATGCATTGTTCTTTAGAATAGAGTTGTGCATTCTGTCTCAATTTTTCTTCATGGTCCCTTCTTGCTATTTTCTCCTCTTTGTTTGTCTTTATTATTTCTTCAAGGAGGAGTTCTATCCTAGTGAGTTTCTCCTCTATTCTACTTTTTCTGCATTCTTCAATGATGAGTTCCATCCTAGCAAGTTTATCTAAAGGAGGTTGGGTAGGTTGTAATGGTTGGTCGGGATTGGCTTGTGAATGGAATTGGTTGTTTTGTGGTTGTGTGTTCTGAAAATGGTATGACTCTTGTGGGTAGTGGATTGAGTTTTGTGAATGGTGAAACGAATTGTATGGATTTGGGATAGACTTTTGTGCTGAGGCATACTCAAATGATGAAGAATTTAGGCATGTAAAACTTAGAGGTGAGGTTGTATAATTGAGAGGTGATGGCTCTTGATGAATGAGGTATGAATGAGTGAAATCTCTTTGATTATGATCTTCCCAGCCACAACTTGAGTAGTGATCAATTTCACCAAAATATGGACCATTTTGTGGTTCTGGAAAGTACCCCATTTTATGTTCTTGATACTCCCACCCACCATGAGCATAGTAAAGTGAATCATTCTGTGGTGGTGGAGAGTTTCCCATGAAATTTGATTGACTAGAATATGATGGATGCTCCTTTCTTTCCTGCAGAAAGCTCTGTCTCAAACAATAATCACCAAAAGAAATTGGAATCTCCATTGTCACAGATGAAAAAATTCCCAGTGAGGCAATATCACAAACAGTTGGTTAGCAAAAGAAAATAAAGAAACAAATGAAAACAAAGACAAAAGAAAAGTGTCTAATCTAGTAAATCAATCAACCGGTAGTTTGTTAATCACGATTAATCCCCGGCAACGGCGCCATAAACTTGATGCACGGAAAACTTGTCTCTCAACAAATCTCCCTTCGGCAAGTGTACCG
>NC_029785.2:93285122-93328743 GCF_000816755.2 Arachis ipaensis
CATATATGCTTGGAAAGCTCTGGAATCCTACTTTCCAATGTCACTGGAATTACCTCATTTGGAGCTTTGTGGCTCAAGTTATGCGTGTTTGAAGAAGGCATGGTCAGGCTGTCAGGTGGGACTTTTGCCCACGTTAACTAAGTTAACGTGGGAGTTAACGTGGCTCTTTGTGGCTTGTGTTGGCAACGTTAGTGACAATGTTTGGTGTCACTAACGTTGTTGACAACTTCTCTTCTTCACGTTAACTTCCACGTTAACTAAGTTAACGTGGAAGTTAACGTGACTCCTTGGGGTTGTGTGGTTGCTTTCAACGTTAGTGACAATGTTGGGTGTCACTAACGTTGTCGACCACCCTTGCCTCTTCACATTAGCTCCCACGTAAACCAAGTTAACGTGGGAGTTAATGTGGCATTGTGCACTTAGGCCAACGTTAGTGACAATGTTGAATGTCACTAACGTTTGCTTCCTTTCCCCCTTTTAACGTTAGAGGCCACGTTAACTAAGTTAACGTGGACTCTAACGTGGCCACTTATGAGCATTGGCCAACGTTAGTGATAATGTTAAGTGTCACTAACGTTGGCTCTATTTCCTTTCTTCAAAGTTAATGCCACTAACTTTTCTCACTAACGTTGTGGCTTTCCTTCCTTCCATGTTAGTGCCCACGTTAGTGTAACTAACGTAGCCACTAATGTGGCTCTTCTCTTCTTCTTTTGGCCTGAAATCAATCAAACAAAGTGCATCAAAGTCTTGCTCTTAATCATGGATCATGCATCATCCAATTTATCATATAATTCATGCAAAATCCTGATGAAATCATGTAAAATGCTCAATGTATGCTTGAATCAAGATGTAAGTGAATATCCACCCAAAACTAGCTTATTTCCTAAGAAAATGCATGAAACTACCTTAAAAACAGTAAAGAAAAGGTCAGTAAAACTGGCCAAAATGCCCTGGCATCAGGTACTTCTCCCTCTCAAGTTAAACTAAGTTACTGATTTGTTTCTCTGTAGCTCCCTCTCAAGTTCTTTAGAGAAGGAGAAACCGAAACTGAAATTACATGATTTCTTCGTTTTTGCTCAGGTTATGGTTTCAAAATTGTTTTTGTTGCTGATTTTTTGGGGTTTTTGTTTCTCTGAAGCTCTGCGATCGGGTCTTGTGTTGAAGCATTCGATTGACGTTCGTGCGGGATGATTGACGCCGATCGGGTCTTGTGTTCAACCAGTCGACGATCTTAGATCTTGGATCTTGGATCTTCCTTCCTTACATCTTCCGTCGACACTGCTTGCAAAGCCGGCAAGGTTGTTTTCGTAACTCGTAACCCCTCCCCGATATCAGATCTAGTGCCAATGTCTAGTGTTCTGAACTGGTTATGTTGATTAAAGACCACTTCTTATCTGAACTGGTTTTGTTATGCTGATTCAAGTATCTAGTATTCTGACTTGTTTAAATTTGTATTTGTATACGTTTCTGATTTAGAAAAGTTTGGGTTTGTTAATTGAGATGTATTAAATTTTATATATCTTCCAGTTTAGGTTATCATAGCAACTTGTATTTCAGGCTACACCAAGATTTAGCGAGGATAAAGTCAAGCAGTGTGTTGATCCAAAACTTGGAGCAGAATATCCACCCAAAGCAATTGCTAAGGTGTTACTCTTATTGCTGAATGATTTTTATTTATTTATTTTATTGGTTTTGGAAGTAGGGGTGTCATTTTCTTATGTGGATTGAGCATGAGTTTGAATCTGAAAGCTTCGTATGATGGTATATGCTTCTTGTCATTCTTCTTTTAGTTCATTTGGAAGCTTTGTGGTGGCTTGTCTAGGTTTTAGGTTTATGAATTGTTATGCTTCTCTTGCTATTGCATGGAATTTTTATTTGTTTATTGTGTGATTGTACAGTTTTTCTTATATGACTATTAATGGGAGAAGGGTTAATGAACCTTGTGGGTACAATGATTATTTGTTCTGGAGGTAGGAAATTGTTCTGGGTACAGTTTAATTTGGACTTGTGCGCTTATGGTGTGCAGTAAAATGTTTTTGATATACAGCTGGTTGTTCTTATTATCTTATAGAAGAAATTTACTAACTACTCTCTGCATAGAAACTGTATATAAAAAGCTTTTTCACAAGCCTCACTCACATCCTGAATTATCTGCGGATTTCAGTGTCAAATTCAACATGAGCTGCATTCATCATGGCTGAATTTATCCTTGCTGCAGTTTTTGAGCTTATTAACTAGTCAAAAATTGACATTGATTATAGTTGTTGCTGCTGCACTCAATTGCAAACTGATTTTAATAACTCACTGCATCTTGAATGCTTTTAAATGCGTTCTGCTTTTGTTTTTTCTTGTTTGCTGGTTCAATTTTTAAGGCGCAGTTTCTGGATTAAAATAGTTCTCAAAGCACTCCATTTTTAAATGTTCTCAATGACCAGTCAGATTTTTAGTATATTCTATTCCTTATTCACATGTTAAGGCCTTTTTTTAATTCACATAGCTTGTTTTTGCTGATCCCTTTTTATATTTTAACTTTCAATTTCAATTTTACATGTCTTCAGATACCCTATATTGACTATTAAACTCACTTGTCTTACTTGTGTTTGAGACTTTCAGCTGGTTTTTAATCAATTATTCAAATAGGCACCACCAGATTTTGCATCTGACCAAGGAATGAAGAAATAAGAATTAATTGAAAACAGATAGTGTGTCTTTGTGTTCTTATGTAAACCAGTTGTTTGATTATTTAGATAACTAACTAACTTGCTTTAACTAACATGAATTTGTTGGTGATAATTTTTTATGTGAAACAGGTTTTAGATTTTCTTCAATTCTTTCTGTTAGCTACTTTACTTTGAAAGCTTCAAGTTTTAATATTTTCTAGGAAAGAAAAAAGAAAGAAAATTATCATTTGAAAGAGGTAATTATAATTTTCTTATATTTTCTTTTAGAATACTATTTAAGTAAGTTTTTAATATCTAATTTCTGTTAAGAAAATTGCTTACCCTGTATCTGATTTTTGTTGCTGTTCTCATTCACTCAGAGCTAAGGAATGCATATTAGAAACTAGCACTACTTAAAATTATTGAACACTTCATCATTTTTTATTTTAATTCTGTTACCTCTCTTTGTAGAACCCTATTTGTAGAACCCTGTTTTTGTTATAATCTGGGGATTTTGTTATTTTAATTCTGTTACCTCTCGATTGTAGAAGTTTAGGTTGCACTAAAGTGTTAACTGCTTTGTGTTTGCAGAAGGAAACACCACTAGGTTTGGCCACACGATCTGCTCACCCAGGTAGCTATAAATGAGTAATCTCTGTAGTTATTTAGCTCTACTGCCCTTGGTCTGTTCAATGTTTTTGGTATTAACTGAACATTCATTTATATAAAAAAATGTATGTGAATTCAACAAATGATGTCATCACATGTATCATGATTAATTCTCAAATCTGTTATATAAATCATGTATCAGTTGACTATTTGCTTTGGTAGTTCTTATTTCTGGTGCCTTCTGGCATGCAATATCCTTAGTAACCCAGAACAGAACCCTGATTATGTGTTATTTTAGTTAGAGATGATATGGTTTATGCTAGTTGAAGAGTATTTTCTTTCAATCATGTTATGATGTTGAACATTTCATCCTAGATAGTAGATACAAAAAATGCACTCCAGAAAACCCCTCCCCCTCCCCCCCCCCCTTTATATTTTTTCATGCTTTTAATGTCCAGGAAGTGATAGAGGAGATAAAATATTGTTTAATTTCTGTATATTTTCTGCTGCAACTTTCATGAGAAGACAGATTAAGCCTATTGGTAGGACATGGTAGGTGGTGTTTCAAATTTCGTTGCATGGGCTTACAATTTTTCTTATTTTGTTTCCTTTTCCATGGTGTGTCCAGAAAGTATTTTACAAAGCAATGAGAGGGCTCAGGGTTATAATAATTACGGCACCAAGCTTACTGGCATGCCTCATAAGAAGACAAGGTAAACCAGAATCTCCCCCTCTCTTTCAAACAAAAATCATACACCCTAAACTCAATTTTTTGCCACTTTGATGCTCTTACTTTTGCTAAAGTCTAAAGCATGTGGCAAGTACATTAACTTTATAATAGTTAATGGTGATTTTCAGTATCAACTATTTTTGTTTTCTATGATCACAAATCGAAACTACTTAATATTGTCAGGTTTCAATTATTTTGTATTCTTGAAAATTTTAGATTCTATGTTTATATATGTCAAATGTTAAGATTTTGATGTTTTATGCCATTGTCTCCTCGAAGTATGGATAAGGTCTGACAAGATTGAATGCAATTTTGGTTTTTGCTTTTCCAGCCAATGTGTGAAAATTTTGGGTCAGTTGTCTTCTATCCATGTGCCAAGTCATTTTGAGCAACAATTGAATGTGAAGCAGACAACTGACGATTTATATAATTGATTTATATAACTGATTTTAATTATTAATAAATGCTGGCCCTTGTCTAAAATTCTTCTCATGATGATGATTATTACCACACATGGGTAAGGAAATTATACTAATATATAATTTGTCTCAGTTTTTATTTGATTTTCCGTTATACAACTTGAAAGAGTATAACTTTTATTTGATTTTCCTTTATATACATTTCAGTCATATATAATAATGTAAAGGGGATTGGATGATACCTATATCAAGATTCCACAAGTATAAGAATTCAATGAGTTAATACTATTTAGATGGTTGTCTGAAATTATATTTGTGTTTAATTTTGGTACTTAAAGTTTTAATTTATTTAATTTGAAATTTATGATTCAGGTTAATTTTTAATTTTAAATTGATAATTTATTTTCTTTTTGCAATCTGAGAATAATATATTTGCTCTATTTATTTTTTTGTCTCTTTTTATCTTGTAGAAAAAATTTAATTTGCATATATACAACTACTTGAGAAGAAAAAGTTCACAAAGCTACTGTTACAGCCACAAACTTATCATTTGAAAGAGGTAATTATAATTTTTTTATAATTTCTTTTAGAATACTATTTAAGTATTTGTTTGATATATAATTTGACATACAAGAATTTCTTTTTATAGTAGTGCCTGCTGATATATACTAGTTAGTTGCCAAGTTAATATGAGAAAGAGAGAGAGAGAGAGATTTTTAATGAATAGATTTTTTAATATTCTTCTTTGTAGTCCCTCTTAGTCATGTCAATCGATAAGTCATGGATTGAAAAACCACGAAACACGCACGAGTATAAAGATAGTCTAAACAAATTTTTGGATTTTGCTTTTGAGCATTGATCTCTCGGGGGTCATCAGATTAAATGCCCTTATCCAGTGTGTAGTTTTGGCAAGTGGCAAACAAAAGAGAAAATTTTTGAACATTTAATAGTCAAGCCATTTCCAGAAAACTACAAAGTTTAGTATTGGCATGGTGAAGAAGAAGTTGGAGTTGGGTCACAAGCTCATCAAACTAGTCATATTATACAAGATGATTCGGCATCTCAACATCCAATGGTAACAATGCTCAATGATGCGTTTGGAGTTGCTGGACCTAACTTGAATGAAGATGGAGATGGAGATGAAGACAATATAGAAGATGGAGATGGAGATGAAGACAACATGGAAGATGCAGAAAATGAAGAGCATAATGGAGAAAATGTAGAATTTTACAAGTTGTTGGAAGATGGTAATGAGCAATTGTATGAAGGTTGCACAAAGTATTCAAAACTGTCTTTCTTGATTAGTCTGTATCACATAAAGTGCTTATACAGAATAAGCGATAAAGCCATGACCGAAATCTTCAAGTTAATAAAAGATGCTTTTGGAAATGCGAAGATTTCAAACACATTCTATGAGGCCAAGAAAACCATAAACAAACTAGGGCTTAATTATACCAAGATACCTGCTTGCCCTAATGACTGCATGTTATATTGGGGGGAGGATGAAGATTTGCAAGAATGCAAAAGATGCAAGACATCTAAATGGAGCGATGCTAAAAAGCAGAAACCGACAAAGATCTTGCGATACTTTCCACTAAAACTGAGACTTCAATGATTATTCATGTGTTCTAAGACTGCACAGTCAATGCGATGCCATGCTTCGGCAGAAAAGAAAGATTCAAAGATGAGGCATCCGTAGGATTCTGAAGCTTGGAAGACATTCGATTTACTTCATGATAAGTTTGCCGAAGATCCTCGAAATGTACGTCTTGGTCTTGCAGCTGACGGATTCAACCCTTTTGGAGCTTTGCGTACAAACTATAGCGTTTGGCCAGTGGTACTTATTCCATACAATCGACCTCCATGGGAGTGCATAAAGCCAACATCACTTATCTTGTCAATGATTATTCCCGGAGAGAAAATGTCGGAGAACAACATAGACGTATACTTACAACCTCTTATCAAAGAGTTAAAAGAGTTGTGGCATGATGGTGTTCAAACATTAGATAGGTTTAAGAATGAAATGTTTACATTGTGAGCAGCATTAATGTGGACAATTAATGATTTTCCAAGCCTTGGTAACTTATCTGGGTGGAATGTACACAGTAAATATGCTTGTCCCACATGTAACTTCAACACTGATTCATATAGATTAAAGCATGGTGGAAAATAGTGTTTTTTGGGACATCGCCATTTCTTAGAAAGGGGTCATAAGTTTAGGCTAAGTCGTGCAAAATTTAATGGAAAAGTTGAGTTGAGGGATTCTCTAGCAACACTAACAGGGTCAGAAATATTGGAACAACTTGAAGGCATCAATGTTTCATTCGGGAAGGAACTACAGGCAAGTAAAGGTAAGAGGACTCGCCAAAAAGTTGTTGAAAAAGAATATGAATCGGGGATGGGGAGGAAGAAAAGCATATTTTTTTTATCTTCCTTATTGGGAGTCTAACTTATTGCGCCACAATCTAGATGTTATGCATATTGAAAAGAATGTTTGCGATAATGTGTTATACACTTTGCTCAATGAGACCGGAAGGTCAAAGGATAATCTCAAAGATCGTAAGGATCTTAAAGAAATGGGTATAAGAAAAGATTTATAGCCAGATGAAAATGGGAGATATCATCTATCTTTGTTCACAATGTCAAATTCTATGAAAGATATATTCTTGCGCACTATAAAGAATATAAGAGTACCAGATGGTCTCCTGAGTAATATATCACGATGTGTTGACCTGAAGCAAAGAAAGCTCTCTGGATTGAAGAGCCATGATTGGCACGTCCTTATGCAGCAACTATTACCCATTGCCATACGTAATGTGCTACCTGATAAAGTTACTACAGTGCTAATAGAGTTGTCTTCATTCTTTCAACAGATGTGCTCTAAAAGCTTAAGTCTTACTGAACTTGAGAAGCTCCAACCTTGAATAATCCTTACCCTTTGTCATTTAGAAATGTTGTTCCCTCCTTCTTTCTTTACAATCATGGTTCATTTAACCTGTCATCTAGTTGATGAAGCAAAACTTGGAGGACCAATATACTATAGGTGGATGTATCCTATTGAGAGGTAAATATCTCTTTTCAATCGTTGTTCATTTAACCTGTCACTTAGTTATATCTTGCTTACTAAAGCCAATTATACAAACTAGGTATTTAGGACATTTGAAGTCCTATGTACGAAACAAAGCTAAATCAGAAGGTTCTATAGCTGAGGGATATGTGGCTGAAGAAGCTCTTATATTTTGCTCTCGATACTTAGAAGGGATTGAGACAAGATTTAATAGGCCACCACATGTTGATGATCGTCCGGATGGTAATTACAATACACATGTTGATTCGCTTTTTCCACAAATGGGTAACTCTAAGGGAGCTTTCATAGTATTTGAGTTGTCACCTATGGAAAAAAAACAAGCACATCGCTATGTGGTTCTAAATTGTCCATATGTCAAACCGTTCATTGAGTAAGTACTTAAGGATTTGCGTACATGTTTTTTATTTACTTGAAAATAGTTGTTTAGTTAGAGTTAAACTTTCATATCTGGCAGTGACTTCAAAAATTTTGTACGAAGACGATCTAAGGGTAGAAGGCCTTCAAATGTAGAGATAGAAAAAAGAGTCAATAAAGATTGTTACTTGGTTTCCTACGCAGGTAAATAGAAAAGTGATCATTTTTTTGCTAATATTGAGCAGTATTTGTGGATATAATAACTAATATATTGTTCTATCATAATAGCTTATGAACCCAGACATTATGAATACTGTGCATGAGGATTTGAGATACTTAGCAAGGGGTCCATCACGATATGCCAAGAGGTTTTCTACATTTAGTATCAATGGGTTCTCCTTTCGAACTACCAATCGAGACAATGGGTTAAAGATCCAGAATAGTGGAGTTTTCTTAATGTCTTCAACTCCTTGTGTTGCTAGCGCTAGTGATGCTAATGTTTGGAATGCTGATTTATCATATTATGGCAAATTAGAAGATATTATAGAACTAAACTACAACGGCCGATTTCGGGTTACTTTATTCAAATGTACATGGGCTGACACCACTAGAGAACGGGGTTGTAGATAGGATAGTTGGGGTTTTACTTCTGTTAATTTTTCACGAGTAATACACAGTGGTGATCGAGAGGAGGATGATCCATATATTGAAGCCTCACAAGCTCGAATGGTGTATTTTGTCAATGATGAAGTGAATAAAGATTGGAGTGTTGTCGTGCATTTGAAGCCAAGAGACTCATATGATACGGGGGAAATGAAGATGATGAAGCATGCAAGAATGAGCCATAGTTAGAGCAAAACTTGGATTCTTTATTTGGAAATGGTGATAATCTATCATTTTTAAGAGATGAGGTAGATGATGAACTACTAGATGATGACATTGGAGAAGACGAGCACATGTCGGAATAGTTAGGAGGTTAAATTAATTTATAGTATGAAATTTATATTTAAGTTTTCATTTAGTTATAATTCACATTTTATCTATACTTATTAATTATTTTATTTCCAACTACTAAGCTTTGATCCACAATTTATTTTATATTTATTAATTATTGATTTGATCTATTATGCAGATATGCCAAAGCAAAAGACGTACAAGAATCTACTTAAAGCAGCAGCAGCAGCTGCTGCAAATTCTTCACAAGACAAGTCAATAGCAGTTGCAAATTCATCCTGAGACAAGTCGGCAGCTTCAAATGCATCATAAGTCAAGTCCGCAGCAGCTGCAAATTCCTCTCGAGATACGTCGGCAGCTACAAATTCCTACCGGGATAAGTCGGCAGCAGCTGCGAATTCCTCCCGGGACAAGTCGACAGCTTCAAATTCCTCTCGGGACAAGTCGGCAACTGCAAGTTCCTCCCGGGACAAGTCGGCAGTAGCTGCAAGTTCCTCCCGAGACAAGTCGGCAGCTTCAAATTCTTCTGAGCCATCATCAGTTGCTGCAACTATATCTGAGCATCCATCCGAACCTAAACGTAAACGTGGACGTGAATCTAAATATTATTGGACTGTTGATGCCATAGGTATGTATAGATGTTTTATTAACTATAAATTAAATTACATATATATTTTTACAAAGTTACATGAAACTGATTTTAATATTAAATAACATTTTTATCTCGAGGAGTAATTCACTTGTTTTTATCTTCAAATACATCTCTCTGATCTCTTCCTTGTATTGGAATTTAATTCCTTCCAATATGCTTATATGTTGATAGTTAATTATAACATAAGGGCTGGTCCAGAATCCCAAAAGAACTACCTCTTCTATTTTCTTATTTATTTATCATTTTATAGCACTACTATACATTGTGACAATAATGTTCATAAAGTATATATGAGTAATTGACAAGAAAACAATAATCTATATGTGATTGATACAGTTCACTGTTATAGCTAATAATTAATTAATGAGAAATTTAAACAATATACTAAGCTTTGAATGTGCAAGCTAAGATAGTTTTCTAGCTTTTCTGGTCTGGTCTGATACTCATTTATTTATACTCATTTGTCTATTTTAGATGAATACGGAGATAGTACACGTCTTCATTTATTAGTGAAGGATGTGCATAATTTGCCAGAAGGTTTGCGCATAATTTTCAATTTTGATAAACATCATCCAGCAATAGGAGAAGCAGCTGGACTCCTTGCAGGAGTTTGTGGGCAATTGGCCACTGATTGTGTTGCATTTTCAATTAGTTTTGAAAAGTGGTAAGACATTCCAGCAAGCTTTTTTGAAAATCAATGGAATATTTTTTTTCTAGTAAGATTACTCAAACTCTGAAGCTTATTTCTTTGCCATTATTTAGTTATATTTGCTGGTTATAATATATATTCTTTGTTATAATATTGAAGGCTTGATTTTGCTTCAAAGTGAGTGATAACTTGGCCAAATAATTTTTGCTCCTATCGCTTGGCAAAAAATGGAGGGAACATAGGATAAAAATTTGGAATGATTTTTATGATCTGATGTTGAGTAAAACTGATATCATAAATAATGCACCAGAAGATATTGCTCTTGATCAATGGGCTTTATTCGTAGAATATCGTTTGAAGCCTGAAACTCAGGTAAGTACTTACTCTCCTAGTTAAATGTTGTCCTTTTTTACAGCCTTTGGAATATATATAATTGAATATGAACTAGTCAATGTTGTTGAAGAGTGATTTTGATTTCTGGGTGTCTCTAGAGTTACCAGAGGTTCTGATCTTTATTTTTACAATTGAACTATTGGCTGCGGGGCAGTCTTAAATTGTGGTACAGTCTCTGTTTATTTTAGTCCTAAATTACTGTGGTTAGTGCACATTTTTACCCTATTTAAGTCAGTTTTGAAAGATGATGGTTCTTGCGGTTAACATGCAGAAGTGAATATTGCTATAAATTTACATAATTTAGTATTTTTATGGAGTCATCTTTCATGCAAATGTAATCATAGTTGTTCTATAAATGCTATCCTTTTCATTTGATGCATCGAATAACTGGTCTAAACTCGTCTATATTCTATGCTAGTTGCCATCTGCAATTGAAGAATGGTTGTTATCATAGTTGTTCGTGTTTATTCACTTCGGTTTCCCATTATTAACTAAACAAACTAATGTAATAATTGTGTCCAAATTTAACTTGTAGAAAATTTGTAAGAGGAATCAAGAAATTTGGCAAAAACAAATAATTCTTCATACTTCAGGTGCTAAATCAATTGCAAGAAGAAGGGCTGAATTGGTAATCAATTAATGCATGCATATCTAATCTATCTCAAATATAATGCATGCATCATCTCTTAATTTTCTACATATCTAATCTAATTTAGTAGGCTGCTATTTTTTGATCGAGTCTTTCTACTTTTCTTAAATTTTAGACGGAAGAGACGGGAAAAGAAGTTAGTAGGGTTCAAATGTGGGACATCACTCACAAGAAAATAGATGGAAGTTATGTTAATGAAAAGGCTAAAGAAATAGCGGTAAGACTAAAATGCAATAAGTAACTTGTTTGTATTTCTTTTTCTTTCTTTTTTATAAGATAATACTATTTTTTTATTCTTTCTCTTTCTTTTTATATATGTAGGAGAAGATTGAAGCACATAGCAGCCAACAACCGATGGAATCAACTGTTAATTCTCCTCTTGATGCTCTTGGAGTAGTTTTTGGGAAAGAGCACCCTGGTCGTGTTCGAGGTTTAGGTATGGGAGCTGTTCCAACAATTGCTTTCAAGAACAACACTACAAGGATTAGTCAAATGAATGTAGGTTCTTCAAATGATGTTGGCACATCATCTACTTGTGGTTCAAATGTGCAAGAAGAGTTGGCTACCGTTAAAGCGCAATTGCAAGCGCTAGTCTCCTATATTGCTTCTAAGGAAGGAGGTAAAATTCCAATACAATTGGCTGGAATGTTCCCTACTCAATAAGTTTCATAGGTACATTCATATTCTGCTTATGATTCCTATTATTAATATAATTAGTAGTAGTGCTAGCTTATGCTAGAGTGATAGTAAATCTTGTCTTGTGTGTACAGTATTTTGCATTAATATTTAACGGTATCAACTTTATTCGTTGTTCTGAACTTCTCTTCACATGAAATTGTTGAAACAAATTTTCATGTAAAATAATCCATTATCAATATGGAAGCTTTCCACATTGAGTCCGGTCTAAATATTAAAAAGAAACGTACACATTATACAATTCCAATCATGTATTCTTCTTTTATCAAAACCCTGGGCATATGTGAATGAAAACTATGGGTGAGATATAGAATTGATAGTATATGTTCTTGACTTCGCTTAATTGCTCAGTTGCTCTTGATAGCATTGCTAAAGGGGTAGTAAGTATAACTTGTGGAGTTGTGGCCATATGTGGATTAATTCTATCTTAGAACCTAGAAAGTATAGTTCTATTTTATCAATAACCTTTAGAAATCGAGATCTTTTGTATAAGATGTTTATTTAACCATTGATTTATAAATTTTATAGTTCAATGTGTGAAAACAGAGTCAAATTTTTTTGTTTCAAAACAAATACAACGTACTGAAAGATGGAAGAATTTTAAAGTGATGGAACTTTGTAAAATTTGTTCATGAATCAATTTATATGAAGTTGATCTTGATCAATTTGATGAATATCAAATGGAAGACTCATAAAGCATTATGGCATGGTGATTTACTGATTTATATACCACTTATATGAAAAAATTTACTCATTATTGTATCAATGCTATGTAATTAGACATGATAAATGTATATCAATATATGCCTTTTTCTTGCATTTCTTGTGCTCATAATAGTTATATTTTTGTTGTAGAGATTGGATCAGGAGAGTGAGATTCCATCACCAAAAGAGTTAGGAAGTAGGTCTTCTGGAGCAAGCAACAAGGAAGCATGACCTTGCTTGATATGTTAAGACGTATATTAAGAATTATATGTTAAGACGTATTATTGAAAAATGTTTCTTTGATACTTTGTTTTTGGATTATGACATTTCAATTATGACTTGGATTATGACTTTTGGATCATGTATGAATTAAAAATCATCTTATGATGTTTGATTTATGACTATGCCTTTTGCTTATTACAAGATTTTTAAGTGAGTTTCGAAAATATCACTTTAAATTGGTAGTTTCAATCTTATTTTAAAAAGCATAAAATTGTCATTATAATTAGGTACAAACGGCGGTTAGAAACCCCCATTTTAAATGAAAATAATGCCATTATATGCTGGTAGAAACGGCAGTTAAAAACTACCATTTTAAACACAAAAGATGCCATTATAACCTGGTAAAAACGGCGGCTAGAAACTGTCATTTTAAACACAAAAGATGCCATTATAATCTGGTAAAAATGACGGTTATAATGGTAAAAATGGCGGTTTTCAACCGCCATTTTAAACAAAACTGATGCCACAACAGCCTGGTAAAAACGGCGGCTGTTCAAAAACTGCCATTTTATGCGAAAATAATGGCGGTTACAAACTGCCATTTTAACCCTCAAAAAACCGCCATATTATCCACAGGTTATTACGGCGTGGCGCCCAGAATGACGGCGTTTCTAGGAGGCGCCAGTTTTGGTCATAATGGCGGTTAGAATTTCCCAAAATAACTGCCATTTTAACCCCCTTTTTATAGTGTATAATTTATAAAAGCTTAAGTTAATGAGTTTTGAGTAATAAGATTTTTTAAAGTTTAAGTTAATAAGTTTTGGGTAATAGAGAAAATACTACTCTTACTCTGGCATTAAGATTATTATCTATGTACTTTTAAAATATTATATATTAGTAATTTGTATTTTAACAGAATAGAAGAGTTAATTAGTAACTTACTTAAAAGTTATAGAAAGACAAACCTAAGTTGAGAATTTTATGATTCACTCTTCATAAAACATCTAGGAAAAGATGAGGGAAGAGTGTCAAGATGATTTCTGGTAATAAAACAAGAAAAATAAAAGAAAAATAAAAGAAAAGATTAAAAGAATCTAAAGAACCTCTACCACAGGAGAGCAGAGAGCAGGAATAAAAGAAACAAAAGTAAGAAAAATAAAAGAATGATAAATAGAAAAGAAAAGAAGAAGAAGAAAGAAAAAGATTAAAGGGTTATTTGCCACATGAGAGCAGATGTTTGCTACAGAAGAGCAGAGAGCAAAGACTTAAAGATTCTAACAAACTTTTGCCACAGGAGAGCAGAGCACAGAAAGGAAGAGGATGTATCAATTAAAGGGATCTATGCTACAGGAGAGCAGAGAGCAAAGATAAAAAGACTCTAAAAGATTGTCTACCACATGAGAACAGATGCAACTTTGTTTGGGCCTTAGGGCTAAATGTATAGTGAGGTTGCCAACACATTGTGAACTATTTTCCAGATGTAAGCATATTACAACACATTTAAAATTCACATTGTATGTGGCCTGTTCGTAAGACTTATATGCACAATGTATGCATCAGGAAAGCCATATCTGGGACTTGTGCCTGGGTAATTTCGGGAGCGGGTAGACAACTGACACATGAGCTCATGACCTGCATAGGACAGACATGCATCATACATGTTTGCGTATACTTCTCTATAATATGTGTTTCTGTGATTGTTGGTGCACGAATTCCCATATTTCGTACAACTGAACCAGCATGTGCACTGGGTCGTCCAAGTAATACCTGAGTGACTCAAGGTCGATCCCACGAGGATTGTGGTTTAAGGTAAGCTATGGTTATCTTGCAGATCTTAGTCAGGTGGATAGAAGAGTTGTTGGTTTGAATTTGGTTAAAAGCATAAAAGGAATGAAAGATGGAATTACAAGGTTTGATTATAAGCAGTGATAAGAAGATGGTTAAGGCTTGGAGATGCTTTGTCCTTCTGGATTAACTCCGGTATTACTATTTTCTTCAATTGTGAATGATTTCTTCTATGGCAGGCTGTATGTGATCAACACCGTATGGCCGCGGTCGCCAATCTCTTCCAGATCTGAACCCCAAGGTTAGTATGGATCCATTCTGATTGAGGGTGAAGCTCCTGCAGTCCATTCTCCTTAATGATCCTACTCGAAACGCCACAAACAAGGTAGAATCTTCTGAATCAGAGAATGTTGTGCCTTTGGGTTCTAGCCTCTACCACAGAGACCCTAATCTCCCCATACCTCAGCTGAACTGGTGTCTCGACAAGTCCTCAACGAAGTCGTGGATTAGCCATTAGAGAGATGTATAATCTAGCTGGTGGTTCATCATTGTCTGATGAAAGAATCACTCTGAACCCATGTAGAATGTGATAACCTTATGCCAGTTCAACGTATTCATATTGATGAAGAACGAAGATACATCTTAGAATAGAGAATCAGACACAAATTGAGAAAGAAACAGTAGTACTTTTATTAAACCATAAAACTCAGCAAGGCTCCTCCCCTAAACCTAGGAGGTTTAAAAATTCATACTGATAGAAAATACAATGTGAAAAACGAAATATGCTAGAAGAGATCCTAAACAAGTGTGATCTTCTCTCTTTAATACTAAACTAATGACTAGTAAGGGTAAAAAAATATTTTTAGGGCTAAAATCTACTTCTGGGGCCCACTTGGTGAGTGTTTGGGCTGAGCTTAATTGAGATCCATGTGCTATGAGACCTCTAAGGCATTGAACGCTGGCTTGGGGGTCCTCTTTGGACATTTGGATGATGGTCTCCTACTTGTGGGCGCTGAACGCCTGGACTGGGGCAGGAGGCTGGCGTTGGACTCCAGTTTTTGGCCTTCTATTCTGAAGCAAAGTATGGATTATTATACATTGCCGGAAAGCTCTGGAAGTCAGCTTTCCATTTCCGTTAAAACACTCCAGTTGGACTTCTGTTGCTCTAGAAAAGCTCTTTCGAGTGCAAGGAGGACAGATCCAGACAGCATCTGCAGTGCTTTCTCTTTCTCTGAATCAGACTTTTGCTCCAGCTCCTCAATTTCAGCCAGAAAATACCTGAAATTATACAAAAATACAAAAATTCAAAGTAGAATCCAAAAATGTGAGTTTTATACTAAAACCTATGAAAACTTAATAAAAATCAAACAAAACATGCTAAAAACTATATGAAAATGATGTCAAAAAGCGTATAAAATATCCGCTCATCACAACACCAAACTTAAACTATTGCTTGTCCCCAAGCAACTAAAAAAATAATAGGATAAAAAGAAGAGTAAGATACAATAAATCTCAGAGTTTCCAATGACGCTCAGTTTCAATTAGATGAGCGAGACTTAGTAGCTTTTTACTTCAGAATAGTTTTGGCATC
Source organism: Arachis ipaensis (assembly GCF_000816755.2). Taxonomy (NCBI): domain Eukaryota; kingdom Viridiplantae; phylum Streptophyta; class Magnoliopsida; order Fabales; family Fabaceae; genus Arachis; species Arachis ipaensis. The sequence continues at coordinate 93,301,279 of NC_029785.2, forward strand.
TTACTATCCATTGAAACTCAGAAATGTTGGTTTCTTTAGAAACTTAAAATCCAGAGGATATTATTGACTCTCCTAGTTCAGTTCTATTTTATTCTTAAACATAGCTTTCAGAGTCTTGGCCGTGACCCTAAGCACTTTGTTTTCCAGTATTACCACCGGATACATAAATGCCACAGACACTTTAACTGGGTGAACTCTTTCGGATTGTGATTCAACTTTGCTAGAATTCCCAGATAGAGATGCCCAGAGTTATTAAGCACACTCTTAGGATCTTTGGATCCTTTTACCCTTGTCTTTTGGTTTAAAGGTTTATTGGCTTTTTGCTCTTGCCTTTTGGTTTAAAGAGCTATTGGCTTTTTCTGCTTTTTATTTATTTATTTATTTATTTATTTATTTATTTATTTATTTATTTATTTTTTTCTTTTTTATTATTTTTCGCATGCATTGTTTTTTTCTTTTGCAACATGCTTTTTCTTTTTCTTTTTGCTGCTTTTTCTTGCTTCAAGAATCAATTTATTTAGATTTTTCAAATTACCAATAATACTTTTTCTTTTTCATCATTCTTTCAAGAGCCAACATTCTAAAATTTCAACTTCAAATATGCACTATTTATTCATACATTCAGAAAACAAAAGCAATGCCACCACATCAAAATAATTAAACTATTCTTATTATATAACTTGAAATTTATGTATCTCTCATTTTTTTTCAATTAAAATTTTCTTTTAAGCAAGGTGAGAGACATATGGAATATTTTATAACTTTAAGACATAGATAAAAATGATCATACAATAAGAATAAGAGAACAGACAATAAAGCATAACAGAAAATAGAAAAATAACATAAGGAAAGGGGGTAAAGAGAACAAATCCACCTTAATGGTGGCAGCTTGTGCTCCTCCTTGAGGATCCAATGTGGTGCTTGATCTCTTCAATGTCACTCATTTGTCTTTGTTGTTCTTCCCTCATAGCCCTTTGATCTTCTCTAATTTCATTGAGGATGGTGGAATGCTCTTGATGCTCCATCCTCAACTGATTCATGTTAGAGTTTAATTCTCCCATGGAAGTATGCCATTGATCCCAATAGCATTGAGGAGGAAAATATATCCCGTGAGGTATCTCAGGCTAAGGTGGCTGCATAGGCTCATGTGCATGCTCTCTAGTTTGCTCTATCCTCTTCTTAGTGATTAGCTTATCCTCCTCAATGGAGATATCTCCCTCTATGACAATTCCAGCTGAATTGCATAAATGACAGATGAGGAGTGAGAATGCCAACCTTGCTTTGGTGGAAGGCTTCTCAACTATCTTGTAAAATTCTTGAGGGATCACCTCATGTACTTCCACCTCACTTCCAAGCATGATGCAATGGATCATGATGGCTCTTTTAATAGTCACTTTTGACCGGTTGCTAGTGGGGTTGATAGAGCGTTAGATGAATTCCAACCATCCTCTAGCTATGGGCTTGAGGTCAAGCCTTCTTAGTTGAATGGGCTTGCCTTGGGAATCCCTTTTCCATTGTGCTCCTTCCACACAGATGTCTGAGAGCACTTGATCCAGTCTATGATCAAAGTGGATTCTCCTAGTGTAAGGATGTGGATCTCTTTGCATCAAAGGCAAGTTAAACGCCAACCTCACACTTTCTGGGCTAAAATCTAAGATTCTCCCTCGGACCATGGTGCTCCAATTCTTAGGATTTGGGTTCACACTAATGTCATGGTTATTCATGACCCATGCATTAGCATAGAACTCTTGCACCATTAAGATCCCAACCTCTTGGATGGGATTGGTTAGGACTTTCCAACCTCTTCTCTAGATCTCTCTTCGGATTTTCGGATACTCATTCTTCTTGAGCCTGAAAGGGTCCTCAGGGATCACCTTCTTCTCTGCCATTACTTCATAGAAGTGGTCTTGGTGGGCTTTGGTGATGAATTTTTCCATCTCCCAAGATTCAAAGGTGGCGGCTACTGCCTTTCCTTTTCTCTTTCTAGAGGATTGTCCAACCTTGGGTGCCATAAGTGGTAATGGAAAGCAAAAAGCAATGCTTTTCCAACACCAAACTTAAAAGCTTTACTTGTCCTCAAACAAAAATAAAGAAAAGAGAAGAATAGAGTAGAAGAAAAAGAAAATAGAAGGAGATGGAAGGAGAATGTAATTCGGTCAAGGGGGTTTTGATGTGTATGAGAGGTGTGGGTATGAAGGGTTAGAATGAAGGGTATTTATAGGAGTGGGCTAGGGTAGGTTATATGATAGGTGGGGTAAATGGGAGGAAAATTTGATTTTGAAGTGGGTGGGGATTGGTGGGATTTATGATGGATTTGGAAAAGTGATGTGAATGTGATTGGGCTAGGATTTATAGGAAAGTGTGTATGGGGAAGTGAGAAAGAAAGAAGGAAGAAGTGGGGTAGGTAAAGATGCTGTGGGACCCACTGGTCCTGAGAGGCTAGGGAATTTTTTTGCTAGTAAAGAAATTTCATAAAAATAGTCGCGTTGTAGATATAGTATCTAAACCAACAAAAATCCCTTCGTGCAAATGTTTTGGTTGTCACAAGTAACAAACCCCTTTGAAATTGATAACCGAGTATTTAAACCTCGGGTCGTCTTCTCAAGGAATTGCAGGGAGGTATGTTCTTATTATTGGTTATAAGTCTTGTAAGGTAGGGGTTTTAGAAAGTAGGGAAGCAGTATGTTGAATGATAAGAAAAATAAAATAATAATAATAAAATAAACTCTTGGCAAGGTATTAGAACTGGAGGTCCTATCCTTATCAATTGTGATGAAATTTGGATTTTAATCTCACTTTGTTAACATCTAACTATGAAGGTAGATCAAGTGGATTAATTAGCTTAATCCTCAGGTCCTAGTCAATTCCTATGGAAAGACTAGAGTTATTGGAGCAACTCCCAATTTCAATCACTGCTTTATTGACAGCTCAAGCGTTACCAATTACTTAACCAAAGCCAAAAGGAAGAAAATATCTAAATTAAATCTGAAAATACCTCAAATTGTATTAACAAAAGAAATTAAATCTGGCATAGATGTTCATAAATTGAATTGAGAAAATAAATAAAAAGAACATTGAACCTGGGATTGAGAGTCACTCCTAAGAGAAGTCCTAAATCCTAATCCTAAGAGAAAGGAGAGAACCTCTCTCTCTAAAAACTTCATCTACTCCTAAAATTGTGAATGTGAAAGCCTGTTTATGAATGGATGCATTCTCCCACTTTATAGCCTCTAATCTGTATTTTCTGGGCCGCAAACTGGGTCAGAAACAGCCCAGAATTCGCTGGTTGCGAATTCAAACACGCTGATTTTTGTCACTGCGATGGGCCGCATGGGTCACGCAGTCGCGTCGCCTAGCTTCAAGGCAACTATATGATCTTATATATCAAATCGAAGCCCTAGACGTTAGCTTTCCAACGCAACTGAAACCGCGTCATTTGGATCTCTGTAGCTAAAGTTATAGTCGTTTGAGTGCGAAGAAGTCAGGCTGGACAGCTTAGCAATTTCTCCAACTTCTTGTATTCCTTCCATTTTTGCATGCTTCCTTTCCATCCTCGGAGCCATTTCTGCCCTATAAACTCTGAAATCACTTAACACACATATCAAGGCATCTAATGGTAATAAGAGAGGATTAATATTAGCAAATTAAGACCATAGAAAGCATGTTTTCAATCATAGCACAAAATTAGGAAGGAAAATGTAAAACCATGCAATTAGTATGAATAAGTGGGTAAAGAGTTGATAAAAATCACTCAATTGAGCACAAGATAAACCATAAAATAGTGGTTTATCAACCTCCCCACACTTAAACATTAGCATGTCCTCATGCTAAGCTCAAGAGAACTATAAAAGTGAAGAGGAATGGTAAAATGTATGAAATGCAACCTATGTATATGAATGCAACTACATGCAAAAAATGTTACTACCTACTTGGTTAAAAGTAAATAAGTTCTGCTAGACAAATACAAACCAATTTCCACTAATTCAAATCGTACAATAAAAAGCAAGTAAACTTGTAAGAAGACAGCTCATGAAAGCAGGGAACATAGAATCAAGCATTGAACCCTCACTAGTAGTGTATATCACTCTAATCTCTCAAGTGTATAGGGTTATTCACTCTACTCTTCTCTAGTCATGCTTTCTAAACCTTGTTCTTCATCTAACCAATCAACAATATTTAATATACCAATGCAAACATCATGAGGTCTTTTTCAAGGTTGTAATGGGACTAAGGTAAGGGTAAAGGTATATATATGGCTAAGTGAGCTTTATAAATTGAATCTTTAATTAACCTAAGCTCTCACCTAATATACATATACTCTATATACTTTTAAATTCATGCCTAGCTACCCATAATTCCCACTTTTGTATAATTCCCATACTCATGTACCAAATTTTTTTTTTTTTTATCACATGTGCATTGATCTTTTATTAAACTTAATATTGGGGTAATTTTGTCCTGTTATTTACTTATTTATTGAGTATTTTTGGATTTTTCTCTTTTTTCTCCTTTTTTTTTTTGTAGAGAAACAAACATAACTTATCAATGCACATGGATTTTCTATTATTTTTCTATTTTGGTTTTTCATGAGTAGGTTCCCAAATTCTTGATATTCAAATAAATTAGAAACATTATACTTTTCCTTTATTAACCCATGTTCCCACAGTTTTCCCACACTTAATTAACACACTATCTTAAGCTAACCAAAGATTCAATTGGGATAATTAATTTATTTTCCGCTTAAGGCTAGTGATGTGGTAAGATATGGGACAAATGGGGATTTCAAGGCTCAAAGTGGCTGACAAGGGTGATTTAAAGGGTAGGCTTATTTGGGATAAGTGAGCTAAAATCAAATAATGGCCTCAATCATATGCAAGCATGTAAATACACTAAATAATAGACATATAGATTGGAATAAAATATAGATTACAATCATAGAGAAGAAAACACACAGGAATAAAAATTTATGGTTAAATAATGTAACCATGTAAATAAGCTCAAAATCTCACAGGTTGTGTGTACTTTGGCTCAAAAACCATGTTCCAAATACAACTTCAAACAAGTTTTATCACAAAAAAAATTTAATTATTGATTTAAATTAGTGAAAATTTTCAAAAATAGGGTCTTGAAAAGAAACTTAATATTTTAACCAAGCAGTGGCTAAATGCATAAAATCAAATAAACATGCAATTAAATATGCAAATGCAATAATGGAAAGAGAATAAAACAATGGTGTTGAGATAGAAGAGTGAATAACCCATGGAGATTGGTATTGACCTCCCCACACTTAAAGATTGCACCGTCCTCGGTGCATGCTGAGATTTGCAGGTGGACGGGTTGTTTCAACTGTGGCTCTTTTTGTTCCTTTCCTTGCCGGTGATTTGGGAGTAGCTTTCTCTTTACCCTTCTTGGTGGCTATCCTGAAAAGGGAAAAAGAAAGTGACTTTTAAAGCTAAGGGTTAGAGCAAGGAAGAGAGCGGGAAAGGTGGTAATCAATACACAATAAAGAAGAATGACGTTGACACATGCTCATGAGTACATGTGAAAAGTCATCAATGAAAAATAGCTAGTGCATATGATGACAAGTGAATGCAAGGTGTTTATTGGCATGCTGACAAAGGCATGAGTAGTATAGATCAAGCATTCAATGTCCAAGTTAGATTACCAAGTCTTTCAAACTATCAACATGTTTGTAATAACAATTATATGTAATCAATAAAACATGAAAGGGGTTTTGTGAAAAACAACAGGCATTAATAGTAGAATAATTTAAAATAGTGTTCAATGCCATACGGGCTTTTTCACAAATACATAGCATGCATGGTAAATAAGTTATTGAATGTATTAAATTGAACATGCAAGCAACCCTTTAAAAAGTAATATATAATTGTCAAACTATTTTAATAATCCACAAAAATAAGACCCAAATAAATTTCCAACACCAATGAGAATAATGCAATGAATGAAATATGCAAATAAATGAAGTAAAATAAAATGAAAGATAAGAAGAATATGAAGGGAAAGAAATAAAGTAAGTAACAAAGAAGAAAAGATAGAAGAAATTAGGATTAGAAAAGAAAAATAAGATAATTGGCACTAATCTGGATAGGTTGTGCGACGCTGGCGACGCGGTCGCATAGGTGACGCGGTCGCGTGGTGCGCGATAAGGTTGGGTGACGCGGACGCGTGGGGCACGCAATCGCGTGACTCGATTTGTGCTAATGGCGCGAGTGCAGCCTCGCGGTCGCACAACTCTTTGTTCAAAACTTAGTATTGCCAAAATCCAGGGTGACGCGGTCGCGTGGTCGACGCGATCGTGCGGGTGGCCTTATTTCCAATATGACGCGGACGCGTGAGTGACGCGTTCGCGTGGCAGGGCTTGTGCTGCTAGCACGGGTCCAGCCCAATTCCAGCTCAACTTTCGACCATACACCCTTGTTACGTCGATTTACAGGGCCACGCGGTCGCGTGGGTGACGCGGACATGTGGGGAAGCTATTTTGCAAATGACACGGCCGCATCAGCGACGCGGTCGCGTGGATCAATTTGTGCCATTAGCGCGCCTCCAGCCACGCTTTCGCGTGACCCTCTGTTCAACCTCATTTTCTTCCAAATGCACATACGACGCGGATGCGTCGGCGACGCTATCGCGTCGCGTACGAAAATCTTTTTTTTTGTAATGCAGTATGCAGAATGCAATGCTAATATGAATGTTATGCAAAATTCCAAGTTCAATACAATAAAATAAAATAAAACTCGAAAAAAATAAAACTAAATAAAAATGAAAAAGGAACAATCATACCATGGTGGGTTGTCTCCCACCTAGCACTTTTAGTTAAAGTCCTTAAGTTGGACATTTGGTGAGCTCCCTGTTATGGTAGCTTGTGCTTGAACTCATCCAGGAATCTCCACCAATGTTTGTGATTCCAGTAACCTCCGGGGTCCCAAACTAGGCGCAGAAAGCCTTCAAGTAAGTTAAAGCAAGTGACAAGGCCCCAAGAGTGCTGATTTCTAGATTGAATTCCGGGGTCCCAGACCTTACCTTTGCACCCATCTTCTTGTTGATCATCATTTTTCCATCCGGGTGGCAAGCAATCTGAATTCTCACTAAAGCGGCCAACCAACTTCCTAGACCCATTCAGTTGAGCTCTACACCAACCTTTGCGTTTAAACTCAAAGCTTCCAACCATAATGAACCTTGCAGGACAATTCTTACTACTGACCATCTTCCTCTTACTCTTAATGTTACAAAGAGCTCTAAGTTGACCATCCGTCTCCAGTAGCCCATATTCAAGTGGGATTAGAAAGCTAAGGGATATGAATTTTATCCACTTGAATGTTGTGAAGGATGATGGCAACTTAGGGGGAGGGGTCTCTAATAACTTTGGCAAGGTGATTTCAAGCTCCATTCCCTTGTGCTCTTTGACAACTTCCACCTCTTTGCAAACTTCTTTAATTTCAACCTCTTCCTCTTGGTAGCTTTCTTCCAATTTGATATCCTCTTCACTGCGTTCCAAGGGCATGGGAGGTTGTGCTTCTTCTACTTGAATCTCCATCTCTTGATCGACCACTTCCAAGTCTTTAACCATGACATGCCTTGGGCACCCTCCTCAACATCAAATGCAACCGTCTTGGAAAGAGGTTCTATGTCTTGACTTTTCCATGGAGGTTCAGCATCTCCTAAGTCTTCAACCACTTCTTCCTCTGAAACTATTATGGCTTCCTCCACTTGTTCCAATACAAAGCCATGTTTCTCATTGTCCACCGAAGTTTCTAGTGTCTCCTTCATGCTTTGCTCTTCTTTTGATTCTCCACATGTAGCCATGGAAGTTTTTTGAGTGCTCAGATATTGGGAAGCTATTATATTTACTAACTCGCCGAAGGTGGCCAAGAAATTATGCACACTCTTATTCATCCTTTCTTGCCTTTGAAGAATAACACGAAGTCTGTCATCCATTGGGGGTTGGGGTGGATATGAGGATTCATTGGTTGGGAGAGAGTGTTCATAATAGGAAGGTGGTCCATCTTGATAATGATATGGAGATGGTGAATATTGAAGTGGTGGTTCTTGTGAGTAATTGGGTTGGAATTGGGGAGGTTCTATATATGGTTCATATGGCTCATAAGGTGGTTGGTATGGTGGTTGAGGGTTAGGGTCATATGGAGGTGAATGGCGGAAAGGAGCTTGTGAGTTTGGTGGTCCAAAGTTATATTGAGGAGGGGGTTCATAGGCGTATGGTGGTGGTTGTTGATAATCAAAAGAGCACTCACCATAGCCATTGCCTTGATATGCATCACAGAATGGTTGTTGATAGTCCATTGGAGGCGGTTGTTGCCATGAGGGTTGATCAAATCCTTGTGGCTCCTCCCATCTTTGATTCTTCCAACCTTGATGCCTATTTTCATTATAGTTTCCATTCCTAACAACAACATTGGAATCAAACTTGAAGCGAGAGGGGTGAGAACTCATAGTTAGTTAATAAAATTTTAAAAACAAAAATAAAAGCAAATTTGAAATTCAAATTTTTGAATTTGAAAATTAAAATTAGAATTTTGAATTTTTAAAATTGAAATTGAAGATTAAAATTTGAAATTTTGAAATTTGAATTTTTGAAATTTGAATTTTTAAAATTTTGAAATTTGAATTTTGAAACTTGAAATTTGAGATTTGAAAAATTTTTAAGTTTGAATTTTGAAAATTTTTAAATTTGAATTTTGAAAATTTTTTTTTAAATTTGAATTTTGAAAATTGATTTTTAAAATTAATTATTTGAAAAAAGAAAAAAAAAAAAAAAAATTTAAAAAAAAAAAACAAAAACCTTTAAAAATATGAAAAAAAAAAAAAAAAAAAAAAATAAAAACAGATCAAAAAGCAAATATTTACAATAACCAATAATAAGGCACACGTTTGCAATTCCCCGGCAACGGCGCCATTTTGACGTTAGGATTTTTTTGCTAGTAAAGAAATTTCATAAAAATAGTCACGTTGTAGATATAGTATCTAAACCAACAAAAATTCCTTTGTGCAAACGTTTTGGTTGTCACAAGTAACAAACCCCTTTGAAATTGATAACCGAGTATTTAAACCTCGGGTCGTCTTCTCAAGGAATTGCAGGGAGGTATGTTCTTATTATTGGTTATGAGTCTTGTAAGGAAGGGGTTTTAGAATGTAGGGAAGCAGTATGTTGAATGATAAGAAAAATAAAATAATAATAATAAAATAAACTCTTGGCAAAGTATTAGAACTGGAGGTCCTATCCTTATCAATTGTGATGAAATTTGGATTTTAATCTCACTTTGTTAACCTCTAACTATGAAGGTAGATCAAGTGGATTAATTAGCTTAATCCTCAGGTCCTAGTCAATTCCTATGGAAAGACTAGAGTTACTGGAGCAACTCCCAATTTCAATCACTGCTTTATTGACAGCTCAAGCGTTACCAATTACTTAACCAAAGCCAAAAGGAAGAAAATATCTAAATTAAAAAGCATCAATATAAATAAAGCAAAGCAAAATTAAATCTGAAAATACCTCAAATTGCATTAACAAAAGAAATTAAATCTGGCATAGATGTTCATAAATTGAATTGAGAAAATAAATAAAAAGAACATTAAACCTGGGATTGAGAGTCACTCCTAAGAGAAGTCCTAAATCCTAATCCTAAGAGAGAGGAGAGAACCTCTCTCTCTAAAAACTACATCTACTCCTAAAATTGTGAATGTGAAAGCCTGTTTATGAATGGATGCATTCCCCCACTTTATAGCCTCTAATCTGTGTTTTCTGGGCCGCAAATTGGGTCAGAAACAGCCCAGAATTCGCTGGTTGCGAATTCAAACACGCTGATTTTCATCACTACGACACGACCGCATGGGTCACGCGGTCGCATCGCTTAGCGTCAGAGAAACTATTTCATATTATATATCAAATCGAAGCCCTAGACGTTAGCTTTCCAACGCAATGGGAACCACATCGTTTGGACCTCTGTAGCTAAAGTTATAGCTGTTTGAGTGCGAAGAGGTCAGGCTGGACAGCTTAGCAATTTCTCCATCTTCTTGTATTCCTTCCATTTTTGCATGTTTCCTTTCCATCCTCTGAGCCATTCCTGCCCTGTAAACTCTAAAATCACTTAACACACATATCAAGGCATCTAATGGTAATAAGAGAGGATTAATATTAGCAAATTAAGACTATAGTAAGCATGTTTTCAATCATAGAACAAAATCAGGAAGGAAAATGTAAAACCATGCAATTAGTATGAATAAGTGGGTAAAGAGTTGATAAAAATCACTCAATTGAGCACAAGATAAAGCATAAAATAGTGGTTTATCAATGACCTTATTTTACGATCTCTCCGAGGTGTTCTCTACAATATGGAAGTATGAAATGAGGCTAAACCCCTCAAAATGCACCTTCACAGTAGAAGCCGAAAAGTTTTTAAGGTTCATGTTAATCCAAAGAGCCATAGAAGGAAATCCAGAGAAGTGTCAGGCTATACTCAACATGAAAAGTCCGACTTGTGTCAAAGAGGTCCAGTAATTAAATAGAAGGTTGGCATCTCTATCCAGATTCTTAGTCGGGTCAGCTCTGAAATCACTTACCTTATATTCAGTCCTAAGGAATGGGATGCAATTCGAGTGGACGCCAGAATGTGAGCAAGCCTTTCAGGACTTCAAAGCATTTCTAGGACAGCTCCCCATACTTACCTGACCTATCAAAGGGGAATAGCTCGTGCTATACTTGGCAGTAGGAAGCCAAGCCATAGCTTCAGGCCTAATTCAAAAAGATGAAAAGGGACAGCAATCTATCTATTTTGTCAGCAAAGCCTTATATGGGGCAGAGTTGAAATGTCAAAAGATAGAAAAGTTTGCTTATGCTCTTATCCTCACATCTCGAAGACTCCGACCTTACTTCCAAGCTGATACCATCAAAGTCCATACTTACCAGCCGATGAAACACATTTTACAAAAGATGGACTTGGTAGGAAGGATGTTGCAATGGGTGATGAGCGGATATTTTATTTGCTTTTTGCCATCATTTTCATATAGTTTTTAGTATGTTTTGTTTAAGTTTTATTAAGTTTTTATAGGTTTTAGTGTAAAATTTACATTTTTGGATTCTGCTTTGAGTTTGTGGTTTTTTATGCAATTTCAGGTATTTTCTGGCTGAAATTGAGGAGCTGGAGAAAAAGTCTGATTCAGAGGCAAAGAAAGCACTGCAGATGCTATCCGGATCTGACCTCCCTGCCCTCGAAAGAGCTTTTATGGAGCTATAGAATTCCAAATGGAGCGTTCTCAATGGCTATGGAAAGCTAACTTCTAGAACTTTTCAGCAATGTATAATAGTTTGTACTTTGCTTCATAATTGAAGGCCCGAAACTGGCATCCAACGCCATCCTCCTACCCTATTCTGGCGTCCAACATCCAAGGAGAAGAGACCAGTATTTCAATGCCCATAAAGGACCTCCTAGCCAGTGTTCAACACCCTAGAGGCCTCCTAGCATGTGGATCTCATCAAAGCTCAGTCTAAACACTCACCAAGTGGGCCCCATAAATGGATTTTAGAACTAAAAGACTTTTTTACCCTTTTTATGTAATCCTTAGTCAGTAGATTAGTATATATAAAACAAGGATCACCCTTGTTTAGAACCTTTTAACACTTTATACGTTCTTATGATTATATTTTCTATCAGTATGAGTTTCTAAACCTCCTAGGTTGAGGGGAGGAGCCCTACTGAGTTTTATGGATCAATAAAAGTATTACTGTTTCCCTTCAATCCGTGTTTGATTCAATTCTAAGATGTGTCTTCATTCTTCAACTTGATGAATGGGATGACCAGTGACAATCATCTTCGTTCTTCATTCTAAGACTGTATACCTGACAACTACCCATGTTCTTCTTGGGTTCGTGTGACTACGTAACTGAAAAGCATTGAACCACTAGCTTGATTATACATCTCTTAGACGGCTAATCCACGACTTCGTTGAGGACTTCTTGAGACATCAGTTCAACCGAGGTATGGGGAGATTAGGGTCTCTGTGGTAGAGGCTAGAACAGAAAAGCACAGCATTCTCTGATCCGGAAGGTTCGACCTTGTCTGTGGCATTTTGAGTAGGATCATTAAGGAGAATCGACTGCAGGAGCTTCACCCTCAATCAGAATGGATCCACACTAACCCTGGGGTTCAAATCTGGAGGAGCATTGGCGACCTCTCAAGAAAGGCGTTGATCACATACAGCCTGCCATAGAAGAAATCATTCACAATTGAAGAAGACGGTAAAACCAGAGTTAATTGAGAAGGACAAGAGGAGTGCTAGGGGACCAGCAAGTTTTGTGTTTTGTAACCATCAATTGGCCATCAATAGTGTTTTTAATGGTGTGATATTACATCCAATGGTGGAAGATCACTCACTTTTCTTTTGATGGTTAAGTGCTGGCTAGATTATTAAAAAAGTGCTGGCCCCCTAGACTTTTTCGAAGGACAAAGCATCTCCAAGCCTTAACCACCTTCTTATCATAGTTTACACAACTTCTGAGTTCTGAGTAACGTTATCTCTTTATTTTCTTTTATGCAATTAAACAAAATATCCACTTCATCTATTCACCTGACCAAGATCTACAAGATAACCATAGCTTGCTTCAAACCACAACCCTCGTGGGATCGACCCTGACTCGCTCAGGTATTACTTGGACGACCCGGTGCACTTGCTGGTTCAGTTGTACGAAGTGTGGGAATTCATACGGCTATCAAGTTTTTGGTGCCGTTGCCGGTGATTGTTCGAGTTTGGACAAACTAACGGATTATCTTGTTGCTTAGATTAGATACTTTTTACTTTTGTTTTGTATCTTTTATTTTTCTTTTAATTTTTTTCAAAACCTTTTCTATTTTTGGCTATGTATTTTCTTTTAATTTTCTTACTTTGAGTCTTACCTATTTCTTATTTTCTTTTTCAAAACTTTTTGTTTTCTTTATTAATCTTTATCTTTTATTTGAATCATTTGTTCTTGCTCTTGTTAAAGTTTCAAATTTCTTGCTTTCTTTTTCCAAAAAAATTCAAAAATAGTATGTTTTGTTTGAGTCTTGTGTCAATCTTTAAGTTTGGTATCTCTTTATGTTTTTTCTTTTCAAAATTTCAAAAATTATATGCTTTGATTTCAAAAAATTTTAAGTTTGGTGTCCTTTGGTCACTTTGGTTTTCATATCTTTTAACATGTTCTTGGCTTTCTTTCTTGATATTCGAACTGTTCTTGGTAATTTTTGTTGTGTTTGATTTCAATTTCTTTAAATTTGATGTCTTTTAGTGTCTTTCATGCAAATTTCGAAAAATTGTGTCTTTGGTTTTCAAAATTTTTAAGTTTGGTATCCTTTGCATGTTCTTGTTTTCTTTGAATCCTTTGAGTTTTGTTCTTGGTGTTCTTCTTGATTGATAAACGGATTTTTGTGTGGTCTAGAATTTCACAAATAAATCTTCGTTGCTAGTATAGTTTCTAAACCAACAAAGAATCCTTTCATACAAAAATTTGGTTGTCACTTAAGCAAACCCAATAAAAATAAACCGAAGTACTTAAACCTCAGGTCGTCTCTCAAGGAATTGCAGGGAAGTGTAGTTATTATTGGTTATGAGAAAGTATCTTTTTGGGTTTTTGATGCATGAAAACTTGTCTCTCAACAATTTTCCTTCGGCAAGTATACCGAATTGTCGTCAAGTAAAAACTCACAATAGAGTGAGGTCAAATCCCATAGGATTGATTGGTCAAGCAACTTTAATTAGAGGAATGTTCTAGTTGAACTAAGCAGAATTGGATTTGAGATTCAGAAAATTAAATGGCAGGAAAGCAAATAGCAGAAACGTAAATGCTGGAAATAAAGAGCTGAATGTAAATAGCGGAAAGTAAATTGCAGAATCTTAAATGGGAATGGGGAAGATGCTCATAAAAGTAGATTGCAGAATTTAAAGAGAATAGGTAAGATCAGAAATGGGGAATTCATTGGGCATAGGAGATGTTGCATTCTTCAGATCAAGTTCATTTTCATCTCTTCCTCAATCAATGCATTCATTGATCTCCTTGGCAATCTTAAGTGATCGAATTCCAATTTCTTGGTAATTCAATCTCTCAAATCTTGATCAATAGCCAATTCCTTGGTCAATTGCTCATGAGAAGAGATGAAGTATGGTCACTGATTATACCACATGTATTTCCAAATCAATGTGTTGGTAGGATTATATGTCACTATATCAATCCAAACCCCAATTTGGTCCAACATGAGAAAGCATTTCTAGCATGATCTCTTCATTCCTCTTCCAAAGTTCCGAAGAGATCCAAGTATAAATAGCTTTTTTTCCAAGATATCTATCCAATTAGATGAAGATTGAAAGCTTTCTAGTAAAATCAAGAGAAAAGATAGAAGAAGAATAATGAAAACTAACATTGATCCATCAAATTACAACAGAGCTCCCTAACCCAATGAAAGGGGTTTAGTTGTTTATAGCTCTGGAAATGGAAAGCATAGATGGAGAGTACATTCTGAGAATTAAACTAAAAGTTACAGAGAAAGTAAAATACAGAGAGTAGTTCTCAAATTTCCAACCCCATATATACTACTCTTCTGATCTTCTAGTTGGTTCTTCAAATCTTGGATATGGGTCTTTGGATCTTGAGTTTGAAGCAATTATCCTCTTCAGTGGGCTTAGCTTTACTTGCAGAGAGAAAGTGTGAAGTAGGCAGGGACTTTTAGCTTAGGATGTTAGTGGTGTTAACGTTAAGTGAAAGTGTGGGTTCGAGAACGTTAGTGGCAGTCACCTTTTTCACTAACGTTCCTAACCCAAGGATGATCCACGTTAACTTCAATGTTAGTGGCACCAACGTGATCACTAACGTTGCCTCTTGATCCTTCGCACACGTTATTGGGACTTACCTTTTCCAATAACGTTGAGAATCCTCCCTTCCCTACGTTAGAGTTCACGTTAGTGTGGCTAACGTGACCTTTAACGTAGGCTTGCCAAATCTTCGAAAACGTTAGTGACACTTACCTTTGTCACTAACGTTTCAAAATGCCCCTACTTCCCACGTTAGAGTTCACGTTAACTAGGTTAACGTGGCTTCTAACGTGGTGGTGATAGCCATCTCCAACGTTAGTGACAAAGGTGAGTGTCACTAACGTTGGCTCATCATTCTTTCATCCACGTTAGCTTCCACGTTGACTAAGTTAATGTGGAAGTTAACGTTGCTCATAGTGGCTCATTCCAACATTAGTGACAAAGGTGAGTGTCACTAATGTTGGCAATTCTTGCTCCCTCCACGTTAGCTTCCACGTTAACTAAGTTAACGTGGCAACTAACGTAGCTCAAAGTGGCTTAGTCCAACATTAATGACAAAGGTGAGTGTCACTAACGTTGGCCATTCTTTTGCTTCCCCACGTTAGAGTCTATGTTAACTGAGTTAACGTGGCTCTTAACGTGGCCAATATGAGCTTGGTCCAACATTAGTGACAAAGGTGAGTGTCACTAACGTTGGCCTCATTTTCTTCTTCCACGTTAACTACAACGTTAATGTAGTTAATGTGGCAATTAATGTGGGCTATGATGGCTTCGAGGACGTTATTGGCGATTACTTTTCTCATTAACGTTGCAAGTTAGCTCCCATTCCACGTTAGTGGTTACGTTAGTTACCTTGATAGTGGACTTTCAGCTGATAATTCCGAGTTAGTTAACCCAAGTTACCAAGTGATAAGGCACCCCTTAGAGCTTATTCATCCAAGTAAATCCCTTACACAGGAACACCACAGACACTTGCCTCAAGATTTAAACCCTTGGTGCCTAGCCTTATTTCTTACTCTTTTTCTTTTAATTTTCAACTTCCATTTTTCTTTTCCCCTTTTTCTTATTAGGATCTTGTTATTTAGCTAGTCTCATGGGATGTGTGATAAACCTCTATTTCATAATTTATCTTGTGCTCATTTGAGTGGTTTTTATCAACTCTTTACCCACTTATTCATACTATTTGCATGGTTTTACATTTGCCTTCTTAATTATGTGCTTTGATTGAAAACATGCTCCTTTGGACTTATAATTTCTAATATTAATCCTCTCTTATTACCATTAGATGTCTTGATATGTATGTTAAGTGATTTCAGAGATTACAGGGCAGGAATGGCTCAGAGGATGGAAAGGAAGCATGCAAAAGTGGAAGGAATACAAGAAGTTGGAGAAATTGCTAAGCTGTCCAGCCTGACCTCTTCGCACTTAAACGGCTATAACTTTAGCTACAGAGATTCAAACGACGCGGTTTCAGTTGCGTTGGAAAGCTAACGTCTGGGGCTTCGATTTGATATATAATATGCCATAGTTTCCCTGACGCTAGGTGACGCGACCGCGTGACCCATGCGGCCGCGTCGCAGTGACGAAAATCAGCGTGTTTGAATTCGCAACCAGCGAATTCTGGGCTGTTTCTGACCCAGTTTCCGGCTCAGAAAATACATATTAGAGGCTATAAAGTGGAGGAATGCATCCATTCATCATCATGCTCTCATATTCACAATTTTAGGATTTAGATGTAGTTTTTAGAGAGAGAGGTTCTCTCCTCTCTCTTAGGATTAGGATTAGGATTTCTCTTAGTTTTAGGAGTGACTCTCGATCCCAGGTTCAATGTTCCTTTTATTTATTTTCTCAATTTAATTTATGAACATCTATGCCAGATTTAATTTCTTTTGTTAATGCAATTCGAGGTATTTTCAGATTTAAGATTACTTTGCTTTATTTATATTGATTCTTTTAATTTAATTTAGATATTTTTCTCCCTTTTGGCTTTGGTCAAGTGATTGGTAGTACTTGAGTTATCAAACTCAGCAAGTGATTAAAATTGGCAGATTCTGCTTGAGCTAGGATTGCTCTAGCACTAGTCTCTCCACATGAGTTGACTAGGACTTGAGAATCAAGCAAATCAGTCCACTTAACCTTCCTTTGTTTAATAAAGGCTGACCAAGTGGGATTAAAATCCAATTCTCTTCACATCAGATAAGGATAACTAGGATAGGAATTCCAATTCTTATACCTTGCCAAGAGATTTTATTATTATTATTTTATTTTACTTGTCATATAACATATTCCCTCCTTACTTCCAAAACCCCAATTTACAAACTCATAACCAATAATAAGAACATACCTCCCTGCAATTCCTTGAGAAGACGACCCGAGGTTTAAATACTCGGTTATCAATTTTAAAGGGTTTGTTACTTGTGACAACCAAAACGTTTGTATGAAATGACTTTTGAAGGTTTAGAAACTATACTTGCAATGAGGATTTATCCGCAAATTTCTAGACCACGCAAAAGTTCCTCTCATCAAAATGGCGCCGTTGCCAGGGAATTGCAAACGTGTGCCTTATTATTGGTTATTGTAAATATTTTATTTTTGCTTGTTTATTTGTTTTTATTTTTTTTGCTTTTTCTTAAGTTAAGAGGTTATTGATTTTTATTTTAAAATTTTTATCTTATCTTATCTTATTTCAAAAATCAAATTTCAAAATTCAAATTTAAAAAAAAAATTTCAAAATTCAAATTTTAAAAAAAAAATTCAAATTTCAAATTTCAAAATTTAGTTTTCAAATTCAAAATTTAAATAACCTTTTAATTTAAAATTATTTTTATTTTCATTTTTAATTTTTATTTGATACTATGAACTCTCACCCCTTTGGCTATGAGTCTGGTTACAATTATGTTGCAGGAAGAAGAAATTACAATGAGAACAGGAATCAAGGTTGGAACAATCAAAAATAGGAGGAGCCACAAGGATTTGATCAACCCTCATGGCAACAACCACCTCCAATGGACTATCAACAACCACCACCATATTCCTATGAACCCTTTCCTCAACATGACTTTGGACCACCATACTCACAAGCTCCTTTCCACCATTCACCTTCATATGATCCTAACCCACATCCACCATACCAACCACCTTATGAGCCAAATGAACCATACACAGAACCACCACCTTTCCAACACAACTACTCTCATGAACCACCACCTCAATATTCACCATCTCCATATCATTATCAAGATGAACCACCTTCCTATTATGAACCCTCTCTCCCAACCAATGAATCCTCACATCCACCCCAACCTTCAATGGATGACAGACTTCGTGTTATTCTTTAAAGGCAAGAAAGGATGAATAAGAATGTGCAAAATTTTGCGGCCGCCTTCGGTGAGTTAGTAAATATAATAGCTTCCCAATATCTGAGCACTCAAAGAACTCCCATGGCTACATGTGGAGAATCAAAAGAAGAGCAAAACATGAAGGAAACACTAGAAACTTCGGTGGACAATGAGGAACATGGCTTTGTATTGGAACAAGTGGAGGAAGCTATAATAGTTGCAGAGGAAGAAGTGGTTGTAGACTTAGGAGATGCTGAACCTCCATGGGAAAGTCAGGTTATAGAACCTCCTTCCAAGGCAATTGAAATTGATGCTGAGGAGGGTGTACAACCTCCAAGGCATATCATGATTAAGGACTTGGAAGAGGTTGATCAAGAGATGGAGATTCAAGAAGAAGAAGCACAACCTCCCATGCCCTTGGAAAGCAATGAAGAGGTGATTGAATTGGAAGAAAGCTACCAAGAGGAAGAGGTTGAAATTGAAGAAGCTTGCAAAGAGGTAGTAATTATCAGAGAAGAGCACAAGGGAGTGGAGCTTGCAATTTCATTAAAAACACCTCCCCCTAAGTTGCCATCATCCTTCACAACATTCAAGTGGGTAAAATTCATATCCCTTAGCTTTCTAATTCCACTTGAATATGGGCTACTGGAGACGGATGGTCAACTTAGAACTCTTTGTAACATTAAGAGTAAGAGAAAGATGGCCAGTGGTAAGAATTGTCCTGCAAGGTTCATCATGGTTGGAAGCTTTAAGTTTAAACGCAAAGGTTGGTGTAAAGCTCAACTGAATGGGTCTAGGAAGCTGTTTGGTAGCTGCAGTGAGAATTCAAATTACTTATTACCCAGTTGGAAAAATACAGATCCCGACAAAGATGGGTGTAAAAGCAAGATTTGGGATCCTGGAATCTGCTCTGACACTTGTTACCCGGGGAGCCTAAGAATTTGTTTGAAGCTTCTTAAGGGCTTTACATGCTTAGTTTGGGACCTCGGAGGTTACAGGAGATACAAACACTGGTGGAGATTTTTGGATGAATTCAAGCATAAGCCACCATAACAGGAAGCTCATCAAATGTCCAACTTAAGGACTTTAACTAAAAGTGCTAGGTGGGAGACAACCCACCATGGTATGATCGTTTCTTTTTCAATTTTATTTCATGTTGTTTGTTTTTATTTTATTTTAATTTTCATTGAACCTGAAAGTTTTCATAGCATTCACATTAAGCATTGCATTCTGTATATTGCATTAAAAAAAAAAAAAAGCACACACGCGATGCGGCAGCATCGCTAACGGGTCCGCGTCACCAGTGCAATGGGAAGAAAAGAAAACGAACATAAAGTCACGCGAGAGCGTGGCTGGAGGCGTGCCAATGGCACAAATCGTCCCACGCGACCGCATCACTGATGCAACCGCGTCATATGGGAATAATGGCCTCCCACGCGACCGCGTGCCCCACGCGGCCGCGTGACCAAGATTTCGACGTCAAAGTGGTGCACACCCAAAAGTTGTGCGAGAGTGGTGCTGGATTGGTGCTGAACACATAATCCTTCCCACGCGGCCGCGTGACCCATGCGACCGCGTCATATTCCTTTAACGCCCACTCACGCGATCGCATGCCCCATGCGATCGCGTCACTTAAAATTTGGCACTAACATGATTTTGAACAGAGGGTTGTGCGAGCGCAAGGCTGCCCTCGCGCCAGCAGCATAAACTGGGTCACACGACCGCGTGACCAACGCGACCGTGTCAATCAGTTTAAGCGCAAGCCGCGCGACCACGTGCCCCATGCGACCGCGTCACTTGCGCCGCACAGCTTATCCTAATTTGCCAAATATCTTATCTTTTCTCCCCCAATCCTAATTTTTCCTCCCTTCTTTCTTACTTACTTCTTCTTCCCTTCTTTCCCTTCTCATTCTTCTTATCTTTTATTTTATTTTACTTAATTTATTTGTATATTTCATTCATTGCATCTTAATTTTGTGCATATTTTTGTTTTCTTCTCTTATTATTTTTCCTTTGGTGTTAAAATTTTCTTATTTAACTGTTGCATCTTCTCTTGAATTATTTTGGGTGCTTAGTAACTTGTTTTATTCTGGATAGGTAATATTATTCATATCAATACCAATCTTTTATACCTGTATTACTTTTACATTGACATGAATTTATATTATCTCTCCTTACCCACACTCTCTTCCCTATTGTTGCAACTTTTTGCACTCTTGATTTGCCATGTACTTCTATTATTTTCTCACTTGCATGTTGTAGCTACCATGTAATTGATACCTGATGAGCGGATAATTTATACGCTTTTTGGCATTGTTTTTAGTATGTTTTTAGTAGAATCTAGTTACTTTTAGGGATGTTTTCATTAGTTTCCATGTTAAATTCACATTTCTGGACTTTACTATGAGTTTGTGTGTTTTTCTGTGATTTCAGGTATTTTCTAGCTGAAATTGAGGGACTTGAGCAAAAATCAGATTCAGAGGTTGAAGAAGGACTGCTGATGCTGTTGGATTCTGACCTCCCTACACTCAAAATGGATTCTCTGGATCTACAGAACTCAAAATGACACGCTTCCAATTGCGTTGGAAAGTAGACATCCAGGGCTTTCCAGCAATATATAATAGTTCATACTTTGCCCAAGTTTAGATGACGCAAACTGGCGTTCAACGCCAGCTCTCTGCCCAATTCTGGCGTCCAGCGCCAGAAACAAGTTGCAAAGTGGAGTTCAACGCCCAAACTGGCACAAAAGCTGGCGTTCAACTCCAAAAATGACCTCTCCACGTGTAGACTTCAAGCTCAATCCAAACACACACCAAGTGGGCCCCGAAAGTGGATTTATGCATCAATTACTTATTTCTGTAAACCCTAGTAACTAGTTTAGTATAAATAGGACTTTTTACTATTATATTAGACATCCTGAGTTTTATCTTTTGGAATCATCTTTGGATTATCTTTTGATCTATTGATCACGTTTGGGGGCTGGCCATTCGGCCATGCCTAGACCTTCATTACTTATGTATTTTCAACGGTAGAGTTTCTACACTCCATAGATTAAGGTGTGGAGCTCTGCTGTTCCTCAAAGATTAATGCAAAGTACTACTGTGTTTCTATTCAATTCAACTTATTCCGCTTCTAAGATATTCATTCGCTCTTCAACCTGAATGTGATGAACGTGACAATCATCATCATTCCCTATGAACGCGTGCCTGACAACCACTTCCGTTCTACCTTCGACTGAATGAGTATCTCTTAGATCTCTTAATCAGAATCTTCGTGGTATAAGCTAGATTAATGGCGGCTTTCATGAGAGTCCGGAAAGTCTAAACCTTGTCCGTGGTATTTCGAGTAGGACTCTGGGATTGAATGACTGTGACGACCTTCAAACTCGCACGTGCTGGGCGTAGTGACAGACGCAAAAGGATAGTAAATTCTATTCCAGTATGATCGAGAACCTCCAAGATGATTAGCCATGCAGTGACAGCGCATCGGACCATTTTCACAGAGAGGAATAGGATGCAACCAACGACAAGGGTGATGCCTCCAGACGATTAGCCGTGCTGTGACAGAGCATTTGGACCATTTTTCCGAGAGGATTGAAAGTAGCCATTGGCACCGGTGACATCCTTACACAAAGCCAGCCATAGAAAGGAGTAAGACTGATTGGATAAAGACAGCTGGAAAGCAGAGGTTCAGAGGAATAAATGCATCTCCATACGCTTATCTGAAATTCTCACCACTGATTTACATAAGTATTTCTATCCTTATTTTAGTATTAATTTCGAAAACTCCATAACTATTTTATATCCGCCTGACTGAGATTTACAAGGTGACCATAGCTTGCTTCATACCAACAATCTCTGTGGGATCGACCCTTACTCACGTAAGGTTTATTACTTGGACGACCCAGTGCACTTGCTGATTAGTTATGCGAAGTTGTGAAGATATGTTTAGACCATGGTTCTGTGCATCCGTTTTTGGTGCCATAGCCAGGGAATCAATTTCGAACAATAATTCACAACCTGAGTAACAATTTCGCATACCAAGTTTTTGGCGCCGTTGCCGGGCATTGTTCAAGTTTGGACAACTGACGGTTCATCTTGTTGCTCAGATTAGGTAATTTTCTTTTTATTTTATTTTCAAAAATTTTTCAAAAAATCTTTCAAAATTTTCTCCTTTGTTTTCGAAAAAATTTTAAAATAAAAATGTTTTCAAAAATATATTTTTTCAGAATTTTTAAGAATGAATTCTAGTGTTTCATGAAGCATGTTGAAGCCTGGCTGGCTGTAGGGCATGTTAGGCGTGTCATGTCTGAGTTACATACTAAAGCTTGGCTGGCTATTAAGCCATGCCTGACCCTTTGATTGGAGCTTTAGTCTAAAGAGCATAAGATTCCTGGAATTCATATTAAAAATTTTGGAATCCTTATTTTTCTTTTTCAAAATGATTTTCGAAAAAAAAATTAAAAGAAAATACAAAAAAAATCAAAAAATCATAAAAATAAAAAATATTTCATGTTTCTTGTTTGAGTCTTGAGTCAAGTTGAAAGTTTGGTATCAATTGCATATTAATCTTGCATCTTTCGAAAAATTCATGCATTCATAGTGTTCTTCATGATCTTCAAGTTGTTCTTGGTAAGTCTTCTTGTTTGATCTTGATGTTTTCTTGTTTTGTGTCTTTTCTTGTTTTTCATATGCATTCTTGCATTCATAGAGCCTAAACATGAAAGATTTCTAAGTTTGGTGTCTTGCATATTTTCTTTGCATATAAAAATTTTCAAAAATAAGTTCTTGATGTTCATCTTGACATTCAAAGTGTTCTTGGTGTTCATCTTGACATTCATAGCATTCTTGCATGCATTCATTGTTTTGATCCAAAATTTTCATGCATTGCATCATTTTCATGTTTTTTCTCTCTCATCATTAAAAATTCAAAAATAAAAAAAAAATATCTTCCCCTTTTTCTCTCTTAAAATTTCGAAAATTTGATTTGATTTTTTCAAAAATTTTTAAAATCTAGTTGTTTTTATGAGTCAAATCAAAATTTTGAATTTAAAAATCCTATCTTTTTCAAAATCTTTTTCAAAAATCAAATCTTTTTCATTTTTCTTAGTTATTTTCGAAAATTATAAAAATATTTTTCAAAAATCTTTTTCTTAATTTTACACCATAATTTTCGAAAATAACATCATCAATTAATGTTTTGATTCAAAAATTTCAAGTTTGTTACTTACTTGTTAAGAAAGATTCAAACTTTAAGTTCTAGAATCATATCTTGTGATTTCTTGTGAATCAAGTCACTAGTTTCTCTGATGCAGCAGAACTGCAAGTTTCATGGACTTTCATCTGAAGATCCTTTTCAGTTCTTAACTGAATTCTTGTAGATCTGTGATACTGTTAAGACTAATGGAGTAGATCCTGAAGTCTACAGGCTCATGCTTTTCCCTTTTGCTGTAAGAGACAGAGCTAGAATATAGTTGGACTCTCAACCCAAAGACAGCCTGAACTCTTGGGATAAGCTGGTCACGGCTTTCTTAGCCAAGCTCTTTCCTCCTCAAAAGCTGAGCAAGCTTAGAGCTGATGTTCAAACCTTCAGACAGAAAGAAGGTAAATCCCTCTATGAAGCTTGGGAAAGATACAAGCAGCTGACCAAAAAGTGTCCTTTTGACATGCTTTCAGAATGGACCATCCTGGATATATTCTATGATGGTTTATCTGAGCTATCAAAGATGTCATTGGATACTTCTGCAGGTGGATCCATTCACCTAAAGAAAACGCCTGCAGAAGCTCAAGAACTCATTGACATGGTTGCTAATAACCAGTTTATGTACACTTCTGAGAGGAATCCTGTGAGTAATGGGACGCCTATGAAGAAGGGAGTTCTTGAAATTGATACTCTGAATGCCATATTGGCTCAGAATAAAATATTGACTCGGTAAGTCAATATGATTTCTCAGAGTCTGAACGGAATGCAAGCTACATCCAACAATACTCAAGAGCCGTCTTCTGAAGAAGAAGCTTATGATCCTGAAAACCCTGCAATAGCAGAGGTGAATTACATGGGTGAACCATATGGAAACACCTATAATCCATCATGGAGAAATCATCCAAATCTCTCATGGAAGGATCAAAGGCCTCAACAAGGCTTTAATAATGGTGGAAGATACAGGTTTACCAATAGTAAACCTTTTCCATCGTCCACTCAGCAACAGACAGAGAACTCTGAACAAAATACCTCTAATTTAGCAAACTTGGTCTCTGATCTATCTAAGGCCACTGTGAGTTTCATGAATGAAACAAGGTCTTCCATTAGAAATTTGGAAGCACAAGTGTGCCAGCTGAGTAAAAGGATCACTGAAATCCCTCCTAGTACTCTCCCAAGCAATACAAAAGAGAATCCAAAAGGAGAGTGCAAGGTCATTGAATTAATTACCATGGCCGAACCCACAAGAGAGGAGAAGGACGTGAATCCCAAGGAGGAAGACCTCCTGGGACGTCCAGTGATCAATAAGGAGCTTCCCTCTGAGGAACCTAAGGAATCTGAGACTCATCTAGAGACCATAGAAATTCCATTGAACCTCCTTATGCCATTCATGAGCTCTGATGAGTATTCCTCTTCTGAAGAGAATGAGGATGTTACTGAAGAGAAAGCTGCCAAGTTCCTTGGTGAAATCATGAAGCTAAATACCAAATTATTTGGTATTGAAACTTGGGAAGATGAACCTCCCTTGTTCACCAATGAACTAAGTGATCTGGATCAACTGACATTGCCTCAGAAGAGACAGGATCCTGGAAAGTTCATAATACCTTGTACCATAGGCACCATGATCTTTAAGGCTCTGTGTGACCTTGGTTCAGGAATAAACCTCATGCTCCTCTCTGTAATAGAGAAACTGGGAATCTATGGGGTGCAAGCTGCTAAAATCTCATTAAAGATGGCAGACAATTCAAGAAAACAGGCTTATAGACAAGTAGAGGACGTGTTAGTAAAGGTTGAAGGCCTTTACATCCCTGCTGATTTCATAGTCCTGGATACTGGAAAGGAAGAGGATGAATCCATCATCCTAGGAAGACCTTTCCTAGCCACAGCAAGCGCTGTGATTGATGTGGACAGAGGAGAATTGATCCTTCAATTAAATAAGGAAAACCTTGTGTTTACAACTCAAGGATCTCTCTCTGCATCCATGGAGAGGAAGCAGAAAAAGCTTCTCTCAAAGCAGAGTCAACCAAAGCCCCCACAGTCAAACTCTAAGTTTGGTGTTGGGAGGCCACAACTAAACTCTAAGTTTGGTGTCAAACTCCCATATCCAAACTCTAAGTTTGGTGTTGGGAGGTCTCAACAAAGCTCTGCACATCTGTGAGGCTCCATGAGAGCCCACTGTCAAGATATTGACATTAAAGAAGCGCTTGTTGGGAGGCAACCTGATGAGCGGATATTTTATACGCTTTTTGGGGTTAATTTCATATAGTTTTTAGTATGTTTTAGTTAGTTTTTAGTTTATTTTCATTAGTTTTTAGGAAAAATTCATATTTCTGGACTTTACTATGAGTTGTGTGTTTTTCTGTAATTTCAGGTATTTTTCTGGCTGAAATTGAGGGAGCTGAGCAAAAATCTGATTCAGGCTGAAAAAGGACTGCTGATGCTGTTGGATTCTGACCTCCCTGCACTCAAAGTGGATTTTCTGGAGCTACAGAACTTGAAATGGAATGCTTCCAATTGCGTTGGAAAGTAGACATCTGCACAAGGATAGACGACGTAAACTGGCGTTCAACGCCAGTTCTCTGCCCAATTCTGGCGTCCAGCGCCAGAAAAGGATCAAAAGCTGGAGTTGAACGCCCAAACTGGCATAAAAACTGGCGTTCAACTCCACAAACGGCCTCTGCACGTGAATAAGATGTTCATTCGCGCTTAACTGTGATGAAGGTGATGATCCGTGACACTCATCACCATTCTCAACCCATGAACGTGTGCCTGACAATCACCTCCGTTCTATATCAGATTGAATGAGTATCTATTAGATCTTTTAATCAGAATCTTCGTGGTATAAGCTAGAATTGATGGCAGCATTCATGAGAATCCGGAAAGTCTAAACCTTGTCTGTGGTATTCCGAGTAGGATTCAAGGATTGAATGACTGTGACGAGCTTCAAACTCCTGAAGGTTGGGCGTTAGTGACAAACGCAAAGGAATCAAGGGATTCTATTCCAACCGGATCGAGAACCAACCGGTGATTAGCCGTGCTGTGACAGAGCGCGTGAGCGTAATTTTCACTGGAAGGATGGAAGGTAGCCATTGACAACGGTGATCCACCAACACACAGCTTGCTATGGGAGGACGTGCGTGCGTGAACAAGAAGACAGAGAAAAGCAGAGATTCAGAAGACAAAGCATCTCCAAAACTCCAACATATTCTCCATTACTGCATAACAAGTAACCTTTAATCCATGCTCTTTTGTTTATTTGCGATTCAACTGATAAACATAATTGACTTCCTGACTAAGATTTACAAGATAACCATAGATTGCTTCAAACCAACAATCTCCGTGGGATTCGACCCTTACTCACGTGAGGTATTACTTGGACGACCTAGTGCACTTGCTGGTCAGTGGTACGAGTTGTGAAAAGTGTGATTCACAATTTGTGCACCAAGTTTTTGGCGCCGTTGCCGGGGATTGTTCGTGTTTGGACAACTAACGGTTTATTTTGTTGCTTAGATTAGGAAAAATTTCTCCTTTTTTTGTTTAGAGTCTCTTATTATTGTCGTGTTAAAATTTTAGAATCCTTATTTTCTTTTTAAAATCTTTTTCAAAAAAATAATTTTTCTACTAAATTCTGTGCCAAACTTTAAGTTTGGTGTTTTCTTGTTAATTTTTCTTAAAATTTTCGAAAATTTATTTTGGTTTTCTAAAAATATTTTAAGTTTGGTGTTCGTCCTTCATGTTCTTGTGTTCTTGTGAGTCTTCAAAGTGTTCTTGAGTTTTTCTTGTGTCTTGATCTTAAAATTTTTAAGTTTGGTGTTCCTTGGTGTTTTCCCTCAAAAATTTTTGAAAATAAGGAGCATTAGATCTAAAAATTTTAAACCTTGTGCTATCTTATTGTTTTTCTCTTTCCTCTTAAAAATCAAAAATATCTTTTCTCTCTATTTTAAAAACAATTTTTCGAAATATATTTCTAAAAATTCAGATTTTTATTTCAAAATTTAAAACTTTTTTTTCAAAATCATCATATCCTTTTCAAAACTTCCTAACCACTTTCTCTCTCCTCAGTTTTTCGAAAATCTTCACTCAATTTTTATTTATTTTAATTTATTTCATTTTC
>NC_029785.2:93328832-93329243 GCF_000816755.2 Arachis ipaensis
TAAAAAAAGTGGCATGACAGAAAGCTGTCATCTAGAATCTTTGAACCAGGACAAAAGGTTCTATTGTTTAACTCTAGACTCAAGCTATTCCCCGGGAAACTGAAATCCCGGTGGAGGGGACCATACGTGATTACAAGTGTATCACCATATGGTTATGTGGAGCTTCAAGATATTGATTCTGATAAGAAGTTCATTGTCAATGGACAGAGAATCAAGCATTATCTTGAAGGCAACATTGAGCAAGAATGCTCAAGGCTGAAGCTAGATTAAAAGCTCAGCAAGGGCCAGCTAAAGACAATAAAGAAGCGCTTGCTGGGAGGCAACCCAGCCATGGGGCAAAAATCCTCTAAGCATTTTTGCCCTATTTTTATTTTTATTTGTTTATATAAAGTTCACTGACACTAAGGTAAA
>NC_029785.2:93331823-93334090 GCF_000816755.2 Arachis ipaensis
GCCCTACTTTTATTTTTATTTTTATTTTTATTTT
Organism: Arachis ipaensis; assembly: GCF_000816755.2. Taxonomy (NCBI): domain Eukaryota; kingdom Viridiplantae; phylum Streptophyta; class Magnoliopsida; order Fabales; family Fabaceae; genus Arachis; species Arachis ipaensis. The sequence continues at coordinate 93,331,858 of NC_029785.2, forward strand.
TATTTGTTTATATAAAGTTCACTGACACTAAGGTGAGGAATCATTTACCGAAGACCTCGGCACACAAAACAGAGAAAAAGAGCTCACTGGCAAGAAAACGCCAGTAAAAGTGTATTTCGGGCGTTCAACGCCCAAAATGGGCATTCACTGGGCGTTGAACGCCAGTAATGGTAGCAATCTAGGTGTTCAACGCCAGAAATGGGCACCCACTGGGCGTTGAACGCCAGTAATGGCAGCAGCTGGGCGTTGAACGCCCAGGAGAGCAGCAATTGGGCGCTGAACGCCCAAAACAGGCAGTGTTTGGGCGTTCAAACACCAGGATGGTAGGGAGGAGACAAAACTCATTTTTGTTCAAAATTTTTCATTCTAAATCTTGATTTTCATACTTCAATTCATGATTTCTTACATAAACATGTCAAGAACCCTGATTTCTAAATTCAATAATTTCTAAAAACCCTACCACTAAAAATATCAAATGTATTTTAATCCATAAGCACCAGACATCTTTGCAAATTCAATCTAACTCTTTTCAAAAAATTTTTTACAAATCTATCTTTTTCAACCCATCATTATCTTTTTCAAAACCACCACTTTATCTTTTTCAAAAATTAAATCTATCTTTCTCAAAAATCTTTCGTATCCTCTCAATTTTAAACTATATCTTCTCTTATCATATCTTCTATCTTATCTTTTCCAAATAAATCTTTTTATCATATCTTTATCTCTTTTTTCGAAAACACACCCTCCCCCTTATAAATTTGAGTTCGGCCACCCTCCTCTCCCATCAACAATTGCCCCTAGCTCTCCTTCTATCCCTCTCCTTTCTCTCTTTTTTCTTGAGGACAAGCAAACCTCTAAGTTTGGTGTGTTTATCCGCAATCACTAAGATCATGGCCCCCAAAGGAAAACAACCCACTCCAAGAGGCAAGAAAGAGAGCATTCCAAAACCACTTTGGAATCAAGGGAAGTTCTTATCTAAAGAACATTCGGACCATTATAACAAAATAATGGGTCTGAGATCAGTGATTCCGGAAGTTAGATTCGATCTGAAAGAAGATGAATACCCAGAGATCCAGGAGCAAATTCGAATCAGGAGCTGGGAAGTCCTAGCTAATCCTGAAACGAAAGCCCAATAACCCTTAAAACCAAAAGGCAAGGGCAAATAAAAAGGATCCCAAGGCTTTGAGCATTAGTGGATAGGAGGGCCTAAAGGAATAAAATCCTGGTCTAAGCGGCTAAACCAAGCTGTCCCTAACCATGTGATTGTGGCGTGTAGGTGTCAAGTGAGAACTTGAGACTGAGCGGTTAAAGTCAAGGTCCAAAGCAAAAAGAAGAGTGTGCTTAAGAACCCTGGACACCTCTAATTGGGGGCTTTAGCAAAGCTAAGCCATAATCTGAAAAGGTTCACCCAATTATGTGTCTGTGGCATTTATGTATCTGGTGGTAATACTGGAAAACAAAGTGCTTAGGGCCACGGCCAAGACTCATAAAATAGCTGTATTCAAGAATCATCACACTGAAATAGAAGAATCAATAACACTATCTGAATTCTAAGTTCCTATAGATGCCAATCACTCTGAGCTTCAATGGAAAAAGTGAGATGCCAAAACTGTTCAGAAGCAAAAAGCTACTAGTCCCGCTCATCTAATTAGAATCTGAGCTTCACTCAAAAACTCTGAGATATTATTGCTTCTCAACCCATTAGTCTTCTATTTTATTTGTCTAGTTGCGTGAGGACAAGCAACAGTTTAAGTTTGGTGTTGTGATGAGCGGATATTTTATACGCTTTTTGGGGTTAATTTCATATAGTTTTTAGTATGTTTTAGTTAGTTTTTAGTTTATTTTCATTAGTTTTTAGGAAAAATTCATATTTCTGGACTTTACTATGAGTTGTGTATTTTTTTGTAATTTCAGGTATTTTTCTGGCTGAAATTGAGGGAGCTGAGCAAAAATCTGATACAGGCTGAAAAAGGACTGCTGATGCTGTTGGATTCTGACATCCCTGCACTCAAAGTGGATTTTCTGGAGCTACAAAACTCGAAATGGCATGCTTCTAATTGCGTTGGAAAGTAGACATCCAGGGCTTTCCAGCAATATATAATAGTCCATACTTTTCATAAGAATAAACGACGTAAACTGGCGTTCAACGCCAGTTCTCTGCCCAATTCTGGCGTCCAGCGCCAGAAAAGGATCAAAAGCTGGAGTTGAACGCCCAAACTGGCACAAAAACTGG
>NC_029785.2:93334220-93340576 GCF_000816755.2 Arachis ipaensis
CATGAACGTGTGCCTGACAACCACCTCCGTTCTATATCAGATTGAATGAGTATCTATTAGATCTTTTAATCAGAATCTTCGTGGTATAAGCTAGAAGTGATGGCGGCATTCATGAGAATCCGGAAAGTCTAAACCTTGTCTGTGGTATTCCGAGTAGGATTCAAGGATTGAATGACTGTGACGAGCTTCAAACTCCTGAAGGCTGGGCGTTAGTGACAAACGCAAAGGAATCAAGGGATTCTATTCCAACCGGATCGAGAACCAACCGGTGATTAGCCGTGCTGTGACAGAGCGCGTGAGCGTAGTTTTCACTGGAAGGATGGAAGGTAGCCATTGACAACGGTGATCCACCAACACACAGCTTGCTATGGGAGGACGTGCATGCGTGAACAAGAAGACAGAGGAAAGCAGAGATTCAGAAGACAAAGCATCTCCAAAACTCCAACATATTCTCCATTACTGCATAACAAGTAACCTTTAATCCATGCTCTTTTGTTTATTTGCAATTAAACTGATAAACATAATTGACTTCCTGACTAAGATTTACAAGATAACCATAGATTGCTTCAAACTAACAATCTCCGTGGGATTCGACCCTTACTCACGTGAGGTATTACTTGGACGACCCAGTGCACTTGCTGGTCAGTGGTACGAGTTGTGAAAAGTGTGATTCACAATTTGTGCACCACAACCCAATGTTTATTTATCTAATTTTATTTTTGTTTTTCATGTTTTCTTAGGTTCATGATCATGTGGAGTCACAAAATAAACGAAAAATTTAGAAACAGAATCAAAAACAGCGGAAGAAAAATCACACCCTGGAGGAAGCACCTGTCTGGCGTTCAAAGCCAGAATAGAGCATGGTTCTGGCGCTGAACGCCCAAAATGGGCAGTATCTGGGCGCTGAACGCCCAAAATGGGCAGCATCTGGGCGCTGAACGCCAGAATTGCACCCTGGAGAAGAGCTGGCGCTGAACGCCCAGAACAAGCATGGTTCTGGCATTCAACGCCAGAAATGGGCAACAAATGGGCGTTGAACGCCCAAAATAGGCACCAACCTGGCGCTGAACGCCCAGAGTTGTGTGCAAGAGCATTTTACATGCCTAATTTGGTGCAAGGTTGTAAATCTTTGAACACCTCAGGATCTGTGGATCCCACAGGATCATCTCAGGATCTGTGGACCCCACAGGATCCCCACTACCTCCACTCACTCTCTTCTCTCTTCTCAATCACCCTCTATTCCCAATAAACACTCTTCCCCAACACCCTTCACCTATCACCTCCATCTTTCTTCCCTATTAACCCTTCACCACTCACATCCACCCACTCTTCCCCATAAACCTACCCAATAAACTCCACCTACCTTCAAAATTCAAATCAATTTCCCACCCAAACTCACCCATATGGCCGAACCTTAACCCCCCCTCCCTTCCCTATATAAAGCCTTCCATTCTTCCTCATTTTCACACAATACAACCCTCTCTTCTCTTCTTGGCCGAAACACACCTCCCCCCTCTTCTCCATCTTTTCTTCTTCTTCTTCTTCATCTAATTCTTTATTTTCTTGCTCGAGGGCGAGCAATATTCTAAGTTTGGTGTGGTAAAAGCATAAGCTTTTTGTTTTTCCATTACCATTGATGGCACCTAAGATCGGAGAATCCTCTAGAAAAGGGAAAGGGAAGACAAAAACTTCCACCTCCGAGTCATGGGAGATGGAAAGATTCATCTCCAAAGCTCATCAAGACCACTTCTATGATGTTGTGGCCAAGAAGAAGGTGATCCCCGAGGTCCCTTTCAAACTCAAAAGAAATGAGTATCCGGAGATCCGACATGAAATTCAAAGAAGAGGTTGGGAAGTTCTAACAAATCCCATCCAACAAGTCGGCATCCTAATGGTTCAAGAGTTCTATGCCAATGCATGGATCACCAAGAACCATGATCAAAGTAAGAACCCGGATCCAAAGAACTATGTTACAATGGTTCGGGGAAAATACTTGGATTTTAGTCCGAAAAATGTGAGGTTGGCGTTTAACTTGCCTATGATGCAAGGAGATGAATGCCCCTACACTAGAAGGGTCAACTATAATCAAAGGTTGGACCAAGTCCTCATGGACATATGTGTGGAAGGAGCTCAATGGAAGATTGACTCCAAAAATAAGCCGGTTCAACTAAGAAGACTGGACCTCAAGCCTGTAGCTAGAGGATGGTTGGAGTTCATCCAACGCTCCATCATCCCCACTAGCAACCGATCTGAAGTTATTGTGGATCGGGCCATCATGATCCATAGCATCATGATTGGAGAGGAAGTAGAAGTTCATGAAGTCATCTCCCTTGAACTCTACAAAATAGCCGAAAAGCCCTCCCCTGGGGCAAGGCTAGCTTTTCCTCATCTTATTTGCCATCTATGTTACTCAACTGGAGCTTTTATAGAAGGAGACATTCACATTGAGGAAGAGAAGCCCATCACTAAGAAAAAGATGGAGCAAGCAAGAGAGCCCATTCATGGAGCTCAAGAGGCGTATGAAGCTCATGACCATGAGATCCCGGAGATGCCTCAAATGCATCTTCCTCCACAAAACTATTGGGAGCAAATCAACACTTCCTTAGGAGAATTAAGTTCCAACATGGGACAATTAAGGGTGGAACATCAAGAGCACTCCATCATCCTTCATGAAATAAGAGAAGATCAAAAAGCAATGAGGGAGGAGCAACAAAGACAAGGAAGAGACATAAAAGAGCTTAAGGACATCATTGGTTCCTCAAGAAGGAAACGCCACCATCACTAAGGTGGACTCATTCCTTGTTCTTACATTCTCTGTTTTTCATTTTCTATGTTAAGTGCTTATCTGTGTTTGTGTCTTCATTACATGATCATTAGTAGTTAGTAACTTTGTCTTAAAGTTATGAATGTCCTATGAATCCATCACCTCTCTTAAATGAAAAATGTTTTAATTCAAAAGAACAAGAAGTACATGAGTTTCGAATTTATCCTTGAACTTAGCTTAATTATATTGATGTGGTGACAATGCTTCTTGTTTTCTGAATGTATGCTTGAACAGTGCATATGTCTTTTGAAGTTGTTGTTTAAGAATGTTAAATATGTTGGCTCTTGAAGAATGATGACTAGGAGACATGTTATTTGATAATCTGAAAAATCATAAAAATGATTCTTGAAGCAAGAAAAAGCAGCAAAGAACAAAGCTTGCAGAAAAAAAAATAAAATAGGCGAAAAAAATAGAAAGAAAGAAAAAAGCAAGCAAAAAAAGCCAAAAGCTCTTAAAACCAAAAGGCAAGGGCAAATAAAAAGGATCCCAAGGCTTTGAGCATCAGTGGATAGGAGGGCCTAAAGGAATAAAATCCTGGTTTAAGCGGCTAAACCGAGCTGTCCCTAACCATGTGCTTGTGGCGTGTAGGTGTCAAGTGAAAACTTGAGACTGAGCGGTTAAAGTCAAGGTCCAAAGCAAAAAAAGAGTGTGCTTAAGACATGAGTTAATCACTTATGGCTGCCATTAAGGGAATCAGAAGTGATGAGCGGATAATTTATACGCTTTTTGGCATTGTTTTTAGTATGTTTTTAGTAGGATCTAGTTACTTTTAGGGATGTTTTCATTTTTTTTTATGTTAAATTCACATTTCTAGACTTTACTATGAGTTTATGTGTTTTTCTGTGATTTTAGGTATTTTCTGGCTGAAATTGAGGGACTTGAGCAAAAATCAGATTCAGAGGTTGAAGAAGGACTGCTGATGCTGTTGGATTCTGACCTCCCTGCACTCAAAATGGATTTTCTGGATCTACAGAACTCAAAATGGCGCGCTTCCAATTGCGTTGGAAAGTAGACATTCAGGGCCTTCCAGCAATATATAATAGTTCATACTTTACCCAAGTTTAGATGACGCAAACTGGCGTTCAACGCCAGCTCTCTGCCCAATTCTGGCGTCCAGCGCCAGAAACAAGTTGCAAAGTGGAGTTCAACGCCCAAACTGGCACAAAAGCTGGCGTTCAACTCCAAGAATGACCTCTCCACGTGTAGACTTCAAGCTCAGTCTAAACACACACCAAGTGGGCCCCGGAAGTGGATTTATGCATCAATTACTTATTTCTGTAAACCCTAGTAACTAGTTTAGTATAAATAGGACTTTTTACTATTATATTAGACATCCTGAGTTTTATCTTTTGGAATCATCTTTGGATTATCTTTTGATCTATTGATCACGTTTGGGGGCTGGCCATTCGGCCATGCCTGGACCTTCATTACTTATGTATTTTCAACGGTAGAGTGTTTGCACTCCATAGATTAAAGTGTGGAGCTCTGCTGTTCCTCAAAGATTAATGTAAAGTACTACTGTGTTTCTATTCAATTCAACTTATTCCGCTTCTATGATATTCATTCGCTCTTCAACCTGAATGTGATGAACGTGACAATCATCATCATTCCCTATGAACGCGTGCCTGACAACCACTTCCGTTCTACCTTCGACTGAATGAGTATCTCTTAGATCTCTTAATCAGAATCTTCGTGGTATAAGCTAGATTGATGGCGGCTTTCATGAGAGTCCGGAAAGTCTAAACCTTGTCCGTGGTATTCCGAGTAGGACTCTGGGATTGAATGACTGTGACGAACTTCAAACTCGCACGTGCTGGGCGTAGTGACAGACGCAAAAGGATAGTAAATTCTATTCCAGTATGATCAAGAACCTCCAAGATGATTAGCCATGCAGTGACAGCGCATCGGACCATTTTCACAGAGAGGAATAGGATGCAACCAACGACAAGGGTGATGCCTCCAGACGATTAGCCGTGCTGTGACAGAGCATTTGGACCATTTTCCCGAGAGGATTGAAAGTAGCCATTGGCACCGGTGACATCCTTACACAAAGCCAGCCATAGAAAGGAGTAAGACTGATTGGATAAAGACAGCAGGAAAGTAGAGGTTCAGAGGAATGAATGCATCTCCATACGCTTATCTGAAATTCTCACCAATGATTTACATAAGTATTTCTATCCTTATTTTAGTATTAATTTCGAAAACTCCATAACTATTTTATATCCGCCTGACTGAGATTTACAAGGTGACCATAGCTTGCTTCATACCAACAATCTCCGTGGGACAGACCCTTACTCACGTAAGGTTTATTACTTGGACGACCCAGTGCACTTGCTGGTTAGTTATGCGAAGTTGTGAAGATATGTTTAGACCATGGTTCTGTGCATCCGTTTTTGGTGCCATAGCCAGGGAATCAATTTCGAATAATAATTCACAACCTGAGTAACAATTTCGCATACCAAGACCCTCATTTTTGGCATTAACCAACCCCTGTTTTATTTGTTTTCTATCTTTGCTTTATGTTACTTTCCTTCCCTTTTTCTTTCAGGACGGCCACCAGGAAGAGAACCAGAAGACGTTTACATGGGAGAGACAAACAAGTTCCTACGCACATTCCTTGATGAGAAAAGCGTCAGTTGAAATAACCTGTCCAGCTGCACATCTCAGCATGCACCGAGGATGGTGCAATCTTTAAGTGTGGGGAGGTCGATACCGATCTCCATGGGTTAGTTATTTTCTTCTCAACACCAATATTTTATTTAGTACATTGTTACATTTGCATGTTTCACTGCATGATTATTTGATTTTATGCATTTTAGCCACTACTTGGTTAAAATAATAAGTTTCTTTTTAGGACTCTATTTTTGAAAAATTTCACTAATTTAAATTGAAAATTTTTATGTTAAAACTTGTTTGAAGTTGTATTTGGAACATGGTTTTTTGAGCTAAAGAACACACAACCTGTGAGACTTTGAGCCTAAATATATGGTTACATTATTTAACCATAAATTTTTATTCTTGTGTGTTTACTTCTCTATGATTACAATATTTGCTTTGTTCCATTCTATATGTCCATTATTTAGTGTATTTACATGCTTGCATATGATTAAGGCCATTGTTTGATTTTAGCTCACTTATCCCAAATAAGCCTACCCTTTAAATCACCCTTGTCAGCCACTTTGAGCCTTGTAATCCCCATTTATTCTGTATTTTACCACATCACTAGTCTTAAGCAGAAAAACAATTAAATATCCTAATTGAATCTTTGGTTAGCTTAAGATAGGGATTGTGTAACAATTAAGTGTGGGGAAACTGTGGGAACATGGGTTAATAAGAGAATGTATCATGTTTCTAATTTATTTGAATATTGGGAATTTGGGTCCCCATTTATTTTACCACATCACTAGTCTTAAGCAGAAAAACAATTAAATATCCTAATTGAATCTTTGGTTAGCTTAAGATAGGGATTGTGTAACAATTAAGTGTGGGGAAACTGTGGGAACATGGGTTAATAAGAGAAAAGAGAATGTAT
>NC_029785.2:93341832-93370691 GCF_000816755.2 Arachis ipaensis
AGCTAGGCATGAATTTAAAAGTATATAGAGTATATGTATATTAGGTGAAAGCTTAGGTTAATTAAAGATTCATATTATAGCTCACTTGGCCATACATATATCCTTACCTTTACCTCAGCCCCATTACAAACTCGAAAAGACCTCATGATGTTTGCATTGGTACATTAAATATTTGTTGATTGGTTAGATGAAGAACAAGGTTTAGAAAGCATGATTAGAGCAGAGTAGAGTGATTCACCCTAGACACTTGAATACATGAGTATGGGAATTATACAAAAGTGGGAATTATGGGTAGCTAGGCATGAATTTAAAAGTATATAGAGTATATGTATATTAGGTGAAAGCTTAGGTTAATTAAAGATTCATATTATAGCTCACTTGGCCATACATATATCCTTACCTTTACCTCAGCCCCATTACAAACTCGAAAAGACCTCATGATGTTTGCATTGGTACATTAAATATTTGTTGATTGGTTAGATGAAGAACAAGGTTTAGAAAGCATGATTAGAGAAGAGTAGAGTGATTGACCCTAGACACTTGAGAGATTAGAGTGATATATACTACCAGTGAGGGTTCAATGCTTGATTCTATGTTCCCTGCTTTCATGAGCTATCTTCTTACAAGTTTACTTGTCTTTATTTTATATGATTCGAATTAGTGGAATTTGAATTATTTTTGTCTTGGAGAACTTATTTACTTTTAACCAAGTAGGTAGAAACATTTTTGCATGTAGTTGCATTCATATAGATAGGTTGCATTTCATACATCCTACCATTCCTCTTCATCTTTATAGTTTCTCTTGAGCTTAGCATGAGGATATGCTATTGTTTAAGTGTGGGGAGGTTGATAAACCTCTATTTCATGGTTTATCTTGTGCTCATTTGGGTGGTTCTTATCAACTCTTTACCCACTTATTCATACTATTTGCATGGTTTTACATTTGCCTTCCTAATTATGTGCTTTGATTGAAAACATGCTCCTTTGGACTTATAATTTCTAATATTAATCCTCTCTTATCACCATTAGATGCCTTGATATGTGTGTTAAGTGATTTCAGAGATTACAGGGCAGGAATAGCTCAGAGGATGGAAAGGAAGCATGCAAAAGTGGAAGGAATACAAGAAGTTGGAGAAATTGCTAAGTTGTCCAGCCTGACCTCTTCGCACTCAAACGGCTATAACTTTAACTATAGAGGTCCAAATGACACGGTTCTAGTTGCGTTGGAAAGCTAACGTCCGGGGCTTCGATTTGATATATAACATGCCATAGTTGCTCTGACGCTAGGTGACGCGACCGCGTGACCCATGCAGCCGCGTCGCAGTGACGAAAATCAGCGTGTTTGAATTCGCAACCAGCGAATTCTGGGCTGTTTCTGACCCAGTTCCCGGCCCAGAAAATACAGATTAGAGGCTATAAAGTGGAGGAATGCATCCATTCATCATCATGCTCTCATATTCACAATTTTAGGATTTAGATGTAGTTTTTAGAGAGAGAGGTTCTCTCCTCTCTCTTATGATTAGGATTAGGATTTCTCTTAGTTTTAGGAGTGACTCTCGATCCCAGATTCAATGTTCTTTTTATTTATTTTCTCAATTTAATTTATGAACATCTATGCCAGATTTAATTTCTTTTGTTACTGCAATTCGAGGTATTTTCAGATTTAAGATTGCTTTGCTTTATTTATATTGATGCTTTTAATTTAATTTAGATATTTTTCTCCCTTTTGGCTTTGGTCAAGTGATTGGTAGTACTTAAGTTATCAAACTCAGCAAGTGATTGAAATTGGCAGATTCTGCTTGAGCTAGGATTGCTCTAACACTAGTTTCTCTACAGGAGTTGACTAGGACTTGAGTATCAAGCAAATCAGTCCACTTAACCTTCCTTTGTTTAATAAAGGCTGACCAAGTGAGATTAAAACCCAATTCTCTTCACACCAGATAAGGATAACTAGGATAGGAATTCCAATTCTTATACCTTGCCAAGAGATTTTATTATTATTATTTTATTTTACTTGTCATATAACATATTCCCTCCTTACCTCCAAAACCCCAATTTACAAACTCATAACCAATAATAAGAACATACCTCCCTGCAATTCCTTGAGAAGACGATCCGAGGTTTAAATACTCGGTTATCAATTTTAAAGGGGTTTGTTACTTGTGACAACCAAAACATTTGTATGAAAGGATTTTTGAAGGTTTAGAAACTATACTTGCAACGAGGATTTATCCGTAAATTTCTAGACCACGCAAAAGTTCCTCTCATCAATGTGTTTCAAGCATATGATTCAGGACAGATAGTTGCCTTCCTACCTTATTGGTGAACCAACTTAGCTAATCTATTACCATACCACAAACTTAGGAACTTACTCCACAATATGAACTTCACTCTGGTTTTTCATCACACACATTCTCTTTTTTTTTAACTTAAAAGGACAAGCATACAAGTAAACAAGGTGAAGATGCAGCATTGACATTAAAACCAGCACATATATGACAAAAGCAATAAAAACAAACATTAAATTCTAATGATTTAAACTAATGAGTAACTATTAATCAAGGGCACCTTGGGACTTCCAATTTTTAGTATTTCAAGTATATGGAATTAAGTAACAATACAACCTTCGGGTGATGGTTTCTAGCTGTCCCCTTGTTGTCATCATCCATAGTTTTTGCTCCTTCGCTTCCTTGGATGATGGTGCACTATTTCCTCAGAAGGTTCCTGCAAAGTTATTGGAAGTTGCTTGTTCCCAAAGCACTTGAGAAATAGTTAGCTTGCATGTATGCTTGTGAATTTCTGAACTTAATTTGGTGTGTGAACACCAAACTTAGTTCCTTGCCTAGTACGACAGATTGCATACTTGCAGAGAGCCTCATATGTTGTTATTAACTAAACAACTATTAACTAAAGACTAAACTACGGCTAAGTGGTTCCCCTGATTGGTTGGAGCTAGCATTTTGCTATTGGAGTGTAGTGTGATTCTAACTAATATCTTTGGTGAAACACCAAACTTAGAATTACACTTTCACTCTTGGATTGTTTTGGTGTGGAACACCAAACTTAGCTCCTCGTAATACAAGGGAAACAACTTGTGATCTTCATTGAAATGACGATGAAAAAGAAACTACCTTAGGTTGGGTTGCCTCCCAACAAAGCGCTCTTTTAGCGTCGCTAGCTCGACGATTTTCCTTTGTCAGGGTGGTTGGTAGTGCTTCAAGTCCTCCCCCTTGCAGTAAATCTATCTCCATTGGCTTCATCACGGATCTCCACATGTTCTAAGGAGAGAACTCTGTTGATGGTAAAAACTTTAGGTAGCTGAGATGGGATGGTAGGAAGATCGGGGGGAATAGCTAGGAAGTAAGCTGAGATCACTTTATCCCCTGGAGAAAAGTCCTCTGTAGGGATCTTCTTGTTCCTCCACCTCCTAGGTGCCTTCTTCTTTGTTCCTTTTGATGTTGCCTTGCTCTTTGTGACCTCCTCTTCCAAGGAGATTTTGTTGCTGGTCTCATATAACTCTGGTGGTTTAGGTTCCTCCTGATTTTTCTTGAGCTGTGACAGCTGCTGATTGCCTTGTTCATCAACCAAGGGAATTCCCAGATGTGCTGGTTGTGCTTCAGTGCTTGTTTCTTCCTTCAGTATCTCACTGTGATCTTTCCTTGGTTCTTTGTTCTCTTGATCTGTTTCTTGTGAGGGCTTAAAAAGATTGAAAGTGAGTTGTTCATCATGGATCCTCAAAACTAGCTCCCCTCGCTCCACATCTATAAGCGCTCTGGCTGTAGCTAGGAATGGTCTTCCCAATATGATTGGGTGGAGGTGACTCTCTTCCATGTCCAATATGACAAAGTCTGTGGGCAGGAAGTATTTTCCAACCTTCACCAGCACGTTTTCAACCACTCCAATTGCTTGTTTTTGAGTTTTGTTTGCCAGCCTGATGACTACGTCTGTGGGTATAAGCTCATTGATTTGCAGCCTCTTCATAAGGGATAAAGGCATTAAGTTGATGCTTACTCCCAGATCACAAGTCCTTTGTCAAACATTATTTCTCCTATGGCACAGAGGATGTGAAAACTCCCTGGGTCCTTCCTTTTTGTAGGCAACTCTGGTTGAATGAGAGCACTGCACTCCTTACTCATCACTATGGTTTGTCCTCCCTTGAGTGAGCTTTTCCTGGTCAGCAGCTTCTTCATGTACTTAATGTATGAGGGCATTTGTTGGAGGGCCTTGATGAATGGTATGTTTACATGGAGAGATGCAAATATGTCAAGAAACCTTGAGTATATTCTCTTCTCTACACCACCATTGAGTAATTGGGGAAAAGGTGCATAGAGTCTTATCAGCTCCTTCTGTGAAATTTTGGGTGCTTGGTGCTCCTCTTCCTGTTTCTCTGCTGATGTATCTCCAGGTTGTTCTAATGGTTTGTTCGGTTCGTCCTCGGTCTCCTTATCACTTATAGTGACCATGTTGCAATCTTCCCATCTTACTTTCTTTGTTTCACCTCTCGGGTTCTCTATGTCACTTGGGAAGCTGTCTATAAGTTTGGGAATCTGCTCGGAGAGGTATCCCACTTGAAATTTCAGCCTCTTGATGGTGTCTCCCTGATTCTTGATATTGGCTCGTACCTCCTCCTTGAACACCTTGTTATCTTGAATCTCCTTGCATATTCCTTCAAGTAGTTTCTCAATCCTTGAGAGTCTGTCATCAGATGATGGTGGGTTGGGATTGGATGGATGAGAAGGGTTATCTTGGTTTTGGTATGGATGTGGAGAGGTGTTGTTAGGGTGGTATTGATATGATCTCTGTGTGGAATGTTGGTGAGTTGCATGGTTGTTGGGGTTGTGACGTCTCTGATCTTGGCCTTGATCTTGTTGATTTCCCCACCCAAAGTTTGGGTGATTCCTCCAACCAGGGTTGTAGGTCTTGGAGTATGGATCATGGGTCTGCCTGGGTGAGTTTCCAATGTAGTTGGCTTGTTCATGCTCACCTTCTGCCTCTGCATTCACCCCCTCTTGGGTTGTTGATGAGGTGGTGATTGCTGCTACTTGGTTCCTCTCCATCTTCTTGGTGAGGTCAACTAACTGTTTGGTAATAAGCTTGTTTTGGGCCAGCAGTGCATCCACATTGTTTAGCTCCATCACTCCTCTAGTGTTGCCTCTTTCAGAGGCATAGAAGTAGTCATTCTCTACTACAGTCTCAATGACATCTATGGCTTCCTCAATGGTCTTCTTTTTGTTCAGAGATCCCCCGGATGAGTGGTCTACTGCCTTCTTTGATTCATAGGAGAGGCCTTCATAGAAAATGTGTAGCTGCACCCATTCATTGAACATATCTGGTGGACACCTTCTTGTCAGGTCCTTAAACCTCTCCCATGATTCGTAGAGAGTCTCACCATCTTGTTGCCTGAAAGTTTGAACCTTAGCTCTCAACCTGTTGATTCTTTGAGGAGGATAGAATCTTGCCAAGAATTTTTTCACCACATCTTCCCAGGTTGTTAAGCTCTCCTTCGGGAAGGACTCCAGCCATTTAGATGCCTTGTCCTTGAGTGAGAAGGGAAATAAGAGTAGTCTATAGGTGTCAGGATGAACACCGTTAGACTTCACAGTATCACATATCCTCAGGAAGGTGGTTAAATATTGGTTGGGGTCTTCTTGGACACCTCCTCCGAACGAACAGTTGTTCTGAACAAGGGTGATGAGTTGTGGTTTTAGTTCAAAGTTGTTGGCATGTATGGTTGACTTTTGAATGCTATTCCCACAGTTTCCTGGGTTTGGGTTGATATAAGAGCCTAAAACTCTTCTCTCCTGCCCAGCATGATTTGCTAGACCTTCTCTGTCATGGTTGTGAGCTTCTTCTTCATGATGGTTCTCCATATTTTCATCCATGTTTAGTTCAAAATACTCCTCTTCTTCCTCCGCACCAACTACTCTCTTTCCTCTTGCTTCCCTCCTTAATCTAAGGAAGGTCCTCTCAGGTTCAGAATCAAAGGAAGTTGAAGCCCCGCTTCTTCTCCCTATCATACAACCAACAAGGCACAAGCAAGGAAATAGATGTAGAAAGTATTTCTGTTAGAATTGCTGTTAGTGTGAGTGATGCAATATATCAAACAGTTAGTGGGTTAGTGGATTGAATTGTAAACAACTAAAAAAAAGTAGGGGAAAGGGGAGAAAATAACTAAAACTAAAAGTAAATTACTCAAACAGAAATTTAAATCAAACAAAAGAAAAATGCTCAATCTAGTTATCCACCAATTTAATCATTGTAGATACAAAATCAATCCCCAGCAACGGCGCCATAAACTTGAAGCATGGAAACTTGTCTCTCAACAATTTTCCATCGGCAAGTATACCGAATTGTCGTCAAGTAAAAACTCACAATAGAGTGAGGTCGAATCCCATAGGGATTGATTGGTCAAGCAACTTTAATTAGAGGAATGTTCTAGTTGAACTAAGCAGAATTGGATTTGAGATTTGCAGAAAATTAAATGGCGGGAAAGTAAATAGCAGAAAATGTAAATGCTGGAAATAAAGAGCTGAATGTAAATAGCAGAAAGTAAATTGCAGAATCTTAAATGGAAATGGGGAAGATGCTCATAAAAGTAGATTGCAAAATTTAAAGAGAATGGGTAAGATCAGAAATGGGGAATTCATTGGGCTTAGGAGATGTTGCATTCTCCGGATCAAGTTCATTTTTATCTCTTCCTCAATCAATGCATTCATTGATATCCTTGGCAATCTTAAGTGATCAAATTCCAATTTCTTGGTAATTCAATCTCTCAAATCTTGATCAATAGCCAATTCCTTAGTCAATTGCTCATGAGAAGAGATGAAGTATGGTCACTGATTATACCACATGTATTTCCAAATCAAAGTGTTGGTAGGATTATATGTCACTATATCCATCCAAACCCCAATTTGGTCCAACATGAGAAAGCATTTCTAGCATGATCTCTTCATTCCTCTTCCAAAGTTCCGAAGAGATCCAAGTATGAATAGCTTCTTTTCCAAGATAACTACCCAATTAGATGAAGATTGAAAGCTTTCTAGTAAAATCAAGAGAAAAGATAGAAGAAGAATAATGAAAACTAATATTGATCCATCAAATTACAACAGAGCTCCCTAACCCAATGAAAGGGGTTTAGTTGTTTATAGCTCTGGAAATGGAAAGCATAGATGGAGAGTACATTCTGAGAATTAAACTAAAAGTTGCAGAGAAAGTAAAATACAGAGAGTAGTTCTCAAATTTCCAACCCCCATATATACTACTCTTCTGATCTTCTAGTTGGTTCTTCAAATCTTGGATATGGGCCTTTGGATCTTGAGTTTGAAGCAATTATCCTCTTCAGTGGGCTTAGCTTTACTTGCAGAGAGAAAGTGTGAAGTAGGCAGGGAGTTTTAGCTTAGGACGTTAGTGGCGTTAACGTTAAGTGAAAGTGTGGGTTCGAGAACGTTAGTGGCAGTCACTTTTTTCACTAACGTTCCTAACCCAAGGATGATCCACGTTAACTTCAACGTTAGTGACACCAACGTGATCACTAACATTGCCTCTTGATCCTTCGCATACGTTATTGGGACTTACCTTTTCCAATAACGTTGAGAATCCCCCCTTCCCTACGTTAGAGTTCACGTTAGTGTGGCTAACGTGACCTTTAACGTAGGCATGCCAAATCTTCAAAAATATTAGTGACACTTACCTTTGTCACTAACGTTTCAAAACGCCCCTACTTCCCACGTTAGAGTTCACGTTAACTAGGTTACCGTGGCTTCTAACGTGGTGTTGATAGCCATCTCCAACGTTAGTGACACTCCCCTTTGTCACTAACGTTGGCCTAAGCCACTTTGAGCCACGTTAGTTGCCACATTAACTTAGTTAACGCTACTCTTAACGTGGGCTATGATGGCTTCGAGGACGTTATTGGGGATTACTTTTCTCATTAACGTTGCAAGTTAGCTCCCATTCTACGTTAGCGGTTACGTTAGTTAGACTAACGTGGCTGCTAACGTGGTTCTTCCTTGCTTCCTTTGTCCTGAAATCAAGCAATAGAGTGCATCAAAGTTCTAATCCAAATCATGAGACATGCATCATCCAATTTGTCATTCAATTTTTGCATAATTCTCATGAAATCATGTAAAGTGCACAATATTTGCTTGAATCAAGATGTGAGTGAAATTCTACCCAAAACTTGCTTATTTCCTAAGAAAGTGCATGAAACTACCCTAAAACCATAAAGAAAAGGTCAGTGAAACTGGCCAAAATGCCCTGGCATCAGTTTTTAAATGTTGAATAAGGAATTTAAATGACACGAAAATAAACTAACAATTAAGAAAAGTCCTAGCAAGGATTGATAATCGGAATTTCTATCCTCATTATCAATGTCAATTGTGATGGTAAATGTAAATTGCACTCACTTAGTTAACCTCTAACAATTGAAGGTAAGTCAAGTAAGAAAATCAACTTGAATTCACAAGTCCTAATCAAAGACTAGAGTTAGTGAAGCTCAAGCCAACTAGCTAGTTTCAATCACCAACCAACAAAAGACTTTGACAATTCAAGAGTCTCTAATCAATCAATTCAAGCTAAGAACATAAAAATCTAACTTAAAATCCTCCCCAGCATTTTATCAAACACTTGGAAGGCACAACATAAAAACATAGAAAAGCAATAAGAGATGATGAAATCCAAATAACCAATTGAAAGCATCAATAACATAAATTGAAGAAAGCAATCATAAATATGAAATACCTCAAATTGCATTAAATAAGAAATTGAATCTAACATGAAGAATTCATAAATCAAATTGGGAACATAAAATAATCAACAAGGGTAATAAATAAACTAGAATGCTAAGACAAATAAAAGTAGAAGAGAAACCAATTAAACTAAGATAGAAATTTGAAATTGAGAATAGCTAAACCTAAGAACCCTAAAACCTAGAGAGAGGAGAGAACCTCTCTCTCTAGAAAACTACATCTAAAACCTAAAATTATGTGAATGAAAGTTGTGTGAATGAATGTGTGTTTAGTCTCTACTTGTCCCCTGGCTTTAGTCTGCGTTTCTGGGCCGAAAACTGGGTCCAAACTCAGCCCAAAATCACCCCAGCGTTTTCTGCGTTTTCTGCACGTGGCGCATGTCACGTGTGCGCATCGTTTTGCAAATTTCTTGTCACGCGTACGCGTCGCTTGTCTTCTATGCTAGGCACGCGTACGCGTCGCCCATGCGTGCGCGTTGATGTCAGCTTCTCAAAACTTCATTTTCGCACGTTCCTTCCACTTTTGCTTGTTTCCTTTCCATCCTCTAAGTCATTCCTTCCCTATACAACCTGAAAGCACTCAACATACAGATCACGGCATCGAATGGTAATAAAAGATAATTAAAATTGACAGTTTAAAGGCCTAGGACACATGTTTTCAACTATATCACAGAATTAGGAAGGAATTGTAAAACCATGCAAATTATAAGAATAAGTGAGCAAAGAATTGATAAAAACCACTCAAATAAGCATAAGATAAACCATAAAATAGTGGTTTATCAATCTCCCCACACTTAAACATTAGCATGTCCTCATGCTAAGCTCAAGGAGATAAAAAGAATGAATGGGGGAAAGTAAAGCTCATGAGATGCAACCTATGAATGCAACTATATGCTGAGATGATTCTGCCTACTTGGTTAAAAGTAAATAAGCTCTTTAAGACAGAAATAAATCAGATTCCACTAATTCAAATATTACAATAAAAGACAAGTAAACTTGTAAGAAGATAGCTCATGAAAGCAGGGAACATAGAATCAAGCATTGAACCCTCACTGGTAGTGTATATGCACTCTAATCTCTCAAGTGTCTAGGGTTAATCAGTCTACTCTTCTCTAGTCATGCTTTTTAACTTTTGTTCTTCATCTAACCAATCAACAAATATTTATTGTACCAATGCAAACATCATGAGGTCTTTTCAAGGTTGTAATGGGGCTAAGGCAAGGGTAAGGATATATGTATGGCCAAGTGAGCTATAAATTGAATTTTTGACTAGCCTAAGTTCTCACCTAACACACACACACACTCTATATAATTCTAAAATCATGCCTAGCTACCCAAAATTTTCACTTTTGCATCACATACTCATGTATCAACTTTTAATTTTACCACATATGCATTGATCTTTTATTAAACTTAGCGTTGGGGTAATTTTGTCCCCTATTTATTTATTTATTTATTTATTTATTTATTTATTTTAAACATGAACATTAAAGCAAACATAACATATCAATGCATATGGTTTTTCTGGTTTCACATGAGTGTGCACCCAAATTCCCAATAATTAAATAAAGTGAAAACACAACACATTCCCTATTAACCCAGGTTTTCCACAATTCCCCATACTTAGTTAACACACTATCTTAAGCTAACCAAAGATTTAATTCAGGTAATTACTTGTTTTTCTGCTTAAGGTTAGTGATGTGGCAATATAAAGAATAAATGGGGATTAAAAGGCTCAAAGTGGCAAACAAAGGTAATCGAAATAGTAGGCTATTTGGGATAAGTGAGCTAATATCAAATGATGGCCTCAATCATATGTATGCATGTAAATACACTAAATAATGGACATATAGAATGGAACAAAATATAGATTACAATCATAAGGAAGAAAACACACAAGAAAAAATATTATGGTTAAATAGTGTAACCATGTAATTAAGCTCAAAATCTCACAAGTTGTGTGTTCTTAGCTACAAACCATGTTCCAAATACAATCTTCAAACAAGTTTAACACAAAAAGTTTTAATTTAAATTAGTGAAATACTATAAAAAAGGTCTTTAAAAAGAAAATATTACTTCAACCAAGTAGTAGCTAATTAATGCATAAAATTAAACAAACATGTAATCAAACATGCAAATGCAACAATGAACCACAAAGAAAATTAAACATTGGTGTTGAAAAGAAGGTAACTAACCCACGGAAGTCGATATCGACCTCCTCACACTTAAAGATTGCACCGTCCTCGGTGCATGCTGAGATGTGCAAGTGGGCGGGCTACTCCAACTGATGCCTTTCTCCAAAAATTTTACAGATGGACTTGTCTGTTGCCCCATTGAGAAGCTTTCCCTTTCTCTTCTTCGGTGGCCATCCTAAAAGAAGAGAAAAAGGAAGAAAGGTAACCCAAAAACAAAGATAGAAAACAAATAAAATATGGTTGGGTTAATGCCAAATAATGAGGGTCCCAATTACATGGTAGTTACAACATGCAAGTGAGAAGACAATAGAAGCAAATGGCATATCAATAGTGCGAAAAATTGCAACAATGGGGAAGAGATAGTGGGTAATGAAAGACAGTGTAAGTGCATGTCAATGCAAAGGAATACAAGTATCAAAAAAGATCAACATTGACTTAAATAATATTATTAGAATGGTGTTCTGATGAGCGGATATTTTATACGCTTTTTGCCATCATTTTCGTATAGTTTTAGTATGTTTTATTTAAGTTTTATTAAGTTTTATAGGTTTTAGTGTAAAATTCATATTTTTGGATTCTACTTTGAGTTTGAGTGTTTTTATGCAATTTCAGGTATTTTCTGGCTGAAATTGAGGTCTGGCTGAAATTGAGGAGCTGGAGCAAAAGTCTGATTCAGAGGCAGAGAAAGCATTACAGATGCAGTTCGGATCTGACCTCCTTGCACTTGAAAGAGCTTTTCTGGAGCTACAGAAGTCCAAATGGAGCATTCTCAACGGCTTTGGAAAGCTAACTTTCAGAGCTTTCCAGCAATGGATAATATTCCATACTTTGCTTCAGAATTGAAGGTCCAAAACTGGCATCCAACGCCAGCCTTTTGCCCTATTCTGGCGTCCAAGTGGGTTTTAGTACTAAAAGACTGTTACCCTTTTTATGTAATCCTTAGTCAGTAGATTAGTATATATAGAACAAGGATCACCCTTGTTTAGAACCTTTTGACACTTTACATGTTTTTATAATTGTATTTTCTACCAGTATGAGTTTCTAAACCTCCTAAGTTGAGGGGAGGAGCCCTGTTGAGTTTTATGGATCAATAAAAGTATTAATGTTTCTCTTCAATCCGTATTTGATTCAATTCTAAGATGTGTCTTCATTCTTCAACTTGATGAATGGGATGACCCGTGACAATCATCTTCGTTCTTCTTTCTAAGACCGTGTTCATGACAACTACCCATGTTCTTCTTGGGTTCGTGTGACTACCTAACTAGAAAGCATTGAACCACTAGCTTGATTATACATCTCTTAGACGGCTAATCCACGACTTCGTTGGGGACTTCTCAAGACATCAGTTCTACCGAGGCATGGGGATATTAGGGTCTCTGTGGTAGAGGATAGAACCCAAAGACGCAGCATTCTCTGATCTAGAAGATTTGACCTTGTCTGTGGCATTTTGAGTAGGATCATTAAGAAGAATGGACTGCAGGAGCTTCACCCTCAATCAGAATGGATCCAGACTAACCTTGGGGTTCAGATCTGGAGGAGCATTGGTAACCTCTCAAGAAAGGCGTTGATCACATACAGCCTTCCATAGAAGAAATCATTCACAATTGAAGAAGACAGTAAAACCAAAGTTAATCCAGAAGGACAAAGCATCTCCAAGCCTTAACCACCTTCTTATCATAGTTTACACAACTTCTGAGTTCTGAGTAACGTTATCTCTTTATTTTCTTTTATGCAATTAAACAAAATACCTACTTCATCTGTTCACCTGACTAAGATCTACAAGATAACCATAGCTTGCTTCAACCACAATCCTCGTGGGATCGACCTTGACTTGCTCAGTATTACTTGGACGACCCAGTGCACTTGCTGGTTTGGTTGTATGAAGTGTGGGAATTCATACGGCTATCAACAGACTGTGGAGCTGTCCGAGTTTGATCTAAGGTACGAAGCTTGGATAGCAATTAAGTCACAATACCTGGCTGATTTTGTCACCGAGTACACCAAAATCCCAGGAGATCCAACTACATGGAACCTATACATAGATTGGTCATCAAACAAAGTCGGATGTAAGGTAGGTGTCATTTTAGAAAGCGACCAAGAAACTCGGATAGAACTCTCCCTAAGGTTCGAGTTCCTTGCTTCCAACAATCAAGAAGAATATGAAGCTTTACTTACTGACTTGAAGCTAGCTAAAGAAGTGGGGCCTGAGAAATTGATAGTGTTCAGGGATTCGCAAATAACACCTTCGCAAATTAGCGGCACCTATCAAGCCAAAGACCCCCACAATGAAGAAGTAATTGGATGAAGCCTGAAGACAATTGACACACTTTCCAGAAGGAGAGGTCCGACATATAGCCCGGTAGTCTAATTCCCGAGTTGATGACCTCTCCAAGCTAGCCAACATCAAGCCAAGGGCAATAATAGAAGTCTTTTTCAGGAGACTCTACAAACACCATCAATATCAAAAGAGGAATACAATCCGGAGATATTAACCGTATCCAATCAAAATTTAGGATGGATGACCCCTATGTGATAAAAAAGAAGCCAGAAGGCTTATAAAAGAGGTGCAAAATTACACATTGGTCCACAATATTCTATACAAAATAGGTATCTCAACACCCCCTCTTGAAATGCGTCCCGACCTCCAATATAAAGGAAGTCTTAGAGGATGTACATAGTGGCATATGTGAAAATCACTTGGGAGCTCAGTCACTAGCCAAAAACGTAATTCGAGCTGGCTTCTTCTGGCTGGCCTTGCTAAAGGAAGCGGCCGGATTCGTCAAGAAGTGCCTACCTTGTCAGAAGCATGGCACTTCCACGTTGCACCACCCGAGGAGCTCAACAGTGTTACCTCGCCATGGCCATTTACAAAATGGGTTCTTGTTCTGCTCGGACCATTTCTGCAAGCTCCAAGACAAGTCAAATACCTTATAGTAAGGATTGACTACTTCACTAAATGGATTGAGGTAGAACCCTTAGCAACCATCACCACCCAGAGAAGTAAAAAATTCTTATATAAGAACATTGTCACGAGGTTTGGAGTTCCACGCTCTATCACCACAGGCAATGGGACTCAATTCATTGACTCAACCTTTAGGAATCTGGTGGCCGACCTAAAAATAAAACACCAGTTCACATCGGTAGAGCATTCCCAAGCTAATAGACAGGCTAAAGCCGCCAACAAAGTCATACTGGTCGAGTTAAAGCGTCGACTACAAGACGTGAAAGGAGCTTGGGCCGACAAGCTCCCTCAAGTCTTGTGGGCATATCGGACTATCCCACACTCAACAATGGGGAAGTCACCTTTTCGACTTGCTTACGAAATAGAAGCAATGATCCCCATAGAGATAGATGAAAAATTACATAGGGTCATATTCTACAATGAAAGAGCTAACATCTAGGCACAGAAAGAAGAGTTCCACCTTCTCTCCGAAGTTTGAGAAAGAGATCAGATTAGAGAGGAAGCTCTAAAGCAAATGATGAATTTAAGATACAACCAAAAGGTGATCAAAAGGAGCTTCACCACCAACAACCTCATCCTGATTCAAAATGACATCAGAATATAGAAATTAGGAGAAGAAAAGCTGGCTGCTAATTCGAAAGGACCTTATAAAATAGTCAAGGTATTAGGCAAAGGTTATACTACAAAGTGTCCGACTTCAAAGGGCGAGAGCCCCCGAGGTCTTGGCATGCATATAACCTAAGAAGGTACTACAGCTAAGTAGCAAACCTTGCGCCTAGGTGTACTCTTTTTCCCGATTCTAAGGATTTTATAATGAGGCACCAGCGCAAGGGCTAGAAGTACTCAAGCCCCTAGTACATAAATCTATGTAAAGGAATTCCTGAAATATCAAATTCCCATCTCTTTCCTTAAAAGTTTTCCATTTAAAACCCATTAATTTAAGCTCGACAAACCACAAAAATATTGCTCAACCTAAAATGGTCGGCAAGATGAAGCGACGAGGTACAAATTAATGTAAGAAGTTACACAAACAACTCGTATAAAGCGACCTCAATGAGATCGGATAAAAAACGAGCTGTAAAAGTAACTTGATGAAAGACCTACTACTCAAAGTCGGAATTATGAAAGGAAACTAATAATTCGTAACAAAGTTGATGAGATCTAAACATCAAGCAAGCTATATTCAACTACAAAGAACATAAAAGGCCTAAGATTCTCGAGCCCGACCTCTTGAAAAACTCGGATTCAAGCAGGGACGTTGTTCATACTCTGACCCAAATTATAAAGCCAGGCCCAATAAAGATAAAGGGCCCAACCCAAGAAGGTGGCCTCTATCCCGTACCCCGACCTCTTCGAAGAGGTCCGACACCGACAAAAGGGGCAACTTATCTTTACCTAAGTAAGTAACTGCTTCTCCAAATCTCTCCAAATATCTCTATCTTCCGATAGATTCTAATAAATTCCCAAGATAAAGGAAATAGTTATCCATCAATAAAGATGGAACTACTCCAACAAAGATAGTTATCTACTCTACTATAAATACACTGACACTCCTCAGGTATACTCACGTTCTAATCTACTAAAAATCTGCCGAAAACCCTTGCTAACTTAAGCATCGAAGTCTCTTACCCTACCACTCCCTACCTTCTCACGAGGAACTCGGACAAGCGGCACCTCTGATGGGATATTTTTGTGGAAAAACGAATTTCTCCAAAACACCCAAATCTAACCGGCAAGTGCACCGGGTCGTATCAAGTAATAAAACTCACGGGAGTGAGGTCGATCCCACAGGGATTGATGGATCAAGCAACTTTAGTGGGTGATTAGTTTAGTCAAGCTAACATTTGTGTGATAATTGATGCAGCAGAAAGTAAATGACAAGGAAAATTAAAGTGCAGAAAGTAAATTGGACAGTAACTTAAAGAACAAGGAAGTAAAATAGCAAGAATCTTAAATTGCAAGAAAAGTAAATTGCATGAAAGTAAAGGAGACTCGGTGCAGGGAAATTAAATGAAAGCAGTAAATCAAAGCTTAGAACAATTGCAAGGAAATTAAAATTGCATGAAAAGTAAATTCATATCACAGTGGCTCAAATGTAAAATGCAGAGGAACAAAAGTGCTGGAAAGTAAATTGGGAACAAGGAGATCAGAGAGCAAAGTGACTGTGCTTAATTTGCAGAAATTTAAAAGGATGTTGAAGATCTCAGGAGTGGATCCTTCCTTGATTCAACAAGAGAAAAGTTGGAGAGAATTAAAAAAAGATTGCAGAAGAAGTAAAGAGAAGTTGCAAATAGAGAATGAAAACAGAATTCCTTCCAATCTCAATTCAAGATTCAAAACAGAAAATGAAACTCAGAGAGAGAGCTCTGTATTCCTAATGCTCCCTAGTGGAGCTCGCCTCCCTCTTCTCTCTATTCGGGCTTACTTTCTAAAATGAGAATGATGCCTTATATAGGCATTTTTACAAAATAAAAACAAATTATAATTAAAATGAAATTTCTATTCTAACTATCTCTTGTGCCTTTGAGTGGTGTCAATTGGGCCCTTGCTCTTGATGGAATTGGGTTGATAGAGGCCTTGGTTGATTGCTCTTGGAGTTTGGAGAAGAACCGAATTGAACCGGGTTTGGAATCATGAAAGCTTGAGTAAAAGTTTGAGGCAAACTTTTACTCCAACTTTTCACATCAGCCACCCTCTTTTGCTGATACCAAGGTTGGGGCAAAAGTTAGGGGTCAAACTTTTGCTCCAACGTTGGCCTCCCCTAGTGCATGTATGTGACGCTACTTTGTCCTCTTGTCAACGTTGCCAATTTTATGCCCACTATAGACTATTATACATGGTTGGAAAGCTCTGAATGTCAGCTTTCTAACCCAATTGGAATCACCTCAATTGGACATCTACAACTCAAGTTATGCTCCTTTGAAGAGGACAGGGTCGCTGGCTTTGGTGCCCAGCATTTGAGGTAAAGTTTGCCTCAAACGTGGTCGAAAACGCCAGTTTTGGAGGCTCAAACGTATTGTCCACCCCATACTATTATACATTGTTGGAAAGCCCTGGATGTCTACTTTCCAATGCCGTTGGAAGCACATCATTTGGAGCTCTACAGCTCGAGTTATACTCCGTCGAAGGTGCAGAGGTCAGTTGGCCTCACTGCAGGTTGCCACCATGTTCGTTTATGCTCATTGCGGGGCAGTTTTCTCCCTCAATTTTAGTGTCCACCATGCAGTGCCATATATGCTTGGAAAGCTCTCGATTCCTACTTTCCATTGCTTTTTGAATCATCTCATTTGGAGCTCTGTAGCTCAAGTTATTCTTGTTGGAAGTATACCCCTTGTATGCCTTGTGGCGCCAACGTTTGCCAAAAAGCTTGAGGCAAACGTTGGCGCAAGCTTTTTCTCCCCTGGGTGTGTTGGTGTGGCGCCAACGTTAGCCAAAAAGTTAGAGGCTAACGTTGGCACAAACTTTTGCTCTCCAGGGTGTGTTGTTCATGCGCCAACGTTTGCCAAAAAGTTAGGGGCTAACGTTGGCGCAAACTTTTTGTCCAAAAGTTTGCACAAAAGTTTGAGGCTAACTTTTGCTCCAGCTTTTTGCTCCCTGGTTCATTTTCACTTATTCCAAAAGTTTGAGCTAAAGTTTGAGGCAAACTTTTGCTCAAACTTTTTGTCCTTTCTTCCTCCTAGCCATTCCTTCTTGCTTCAACCTTTCTCCAAGCTTTCTTCACCTATCATTAATCAACCAAACACATCAAAGCTATGCTCAAAATCATGAGGTATTCATTCTTTCATAATATGTGACAATTATAGCATAAAACCTCATGAAATTGCATTAATTCATCTATGGTTGATTAAATCAAAGGAAACATGAAAATCTACCCAATTGGCTTGCTTATGGCTCAAGAAAGTGCATAAAATCTATTAAAAACAAAGGAAAAAGCATAGAAAAACATGACATGGTGACATGTCATCAACCTCGACATCAACAAGTCAGACGCTAC
Organism: Arachis ipaensis; assembly: GCF_000816755.2. Classification (NCBI taxonomy): domain Eukaryota; kingdom Viridiplantae; phylum Streptophyta; class Magnoliopsida; order Fabales; family Fabaceae; genus Arachis; species Arachis ipaensis. The sequence goes on from NC_029785.2 coordinate 93,359,730, forward strand.
CATACAAAGGAATCTGAACCTCACGTTCATGCCCAAATCAACGTTTCAAGTAACTCTCGAAACAGATTAGTTCCAACAAATGTTTCTTATTCTATTAAAATTAATAAATGTAAAATATTAATCAATTCAAATTAGTTGAATAATCAATCCACTCATTCATTAAAATAAATATTAATTTGAATTTTATTTTATGTATATAAAAATTTATTAGTTAACAACATATTTTTAAATAGAATTTAGATCTACAATAGATTAATTATTATCCTATCAGACTAAAAAATATCATAAAAACAAAATAAATAAATAAATGTGAACTATTATCAAATATTCAAAGGGTGAAACACGAATGCAATGCAGGGCCACGTGTTTGGCAAAGAGAGCAAAAACGAAGATCAATCATTGGAACCGGCCAGATCACAAGGCACAAGCTACCTGAAAGTTCTAGATGAACAAGTTTTAAGAGGGAAATGCTACCGTGCTTACAAACGTTTTCAGCATAGTATGCTGACTTTGCGTGGCAATATAAAAGATCAACACGTGGGGGTGGGAATGGTTGTGGGACGGAACAGGAGAAGCATCCTGTTCTGCAAGAGTAATTATGCATGGTAATTAGTTTTATAATTAGTTGATAAGATAATTTAAAAATTAAGAATAAAAAATATTTAAAAATAAATATAAAAATTTTATAAGTTATTTTTATGCATGAAGATAAAAAATACTTTGAATATAATGTTTAATTTTTGTTTCAAATTAAATACTGTTAAAAAAATAAATGAATAAACTTATATAATATTTATAAATAATTACTTTGAGGTAATGACCAAATCAGTACCCGAAAGATTCAAACGCTGACATTTTGGTACCTCACTATTGTTATTGATAAAATGGTCCTTAAAAGATTTAAAAATTTGACAAGCGTGCCTCCGAGCTCGCCGGAGCAAATTTCTGGCAAGCACAATGCTGATGTGGCCACCGTGTTTTGGTGACTTGGCAGACCACCTCCAAAGTTCCCTCCCCAACGCACACTCCCTCCCCTTCCCTCTCCCTCCCAGTCGCAGCCCCATCCCCAACGCACACTTCTCCCCCATCGCAGTCCCCGCCGCATCACAACCCCCTCCCTAACGTACACTTCTCCTTCCTCCCTCAACACCACCATTCACAGCAACAACAACTTTAACATCAACAGCAACAACAACATCCACCACTTTCTCTCTCTAACGCACACTATTCCTCCCTCCCTCAACCCCACCACTCGCAGTAACAATAGCCTTAATATCAACAACAACAATAATCTCCATCACTCCCCCTTTCCCAATGCACACTCCCCTCTCCCTTCCTCAACACTACCATTCACAGCAACAACAACCTCAACATCAACAGAGTTGCCCCAAATCATGAATTGTCTCAAATTTTTAGGTTAAATTATTATTCAAAAAGATTAATAACAATAAAACTCAGAGAAAACAAACAAATTCATATACAATAATCAAAATAAAATAAAATAAAATAAAATAAAATAAAACTTAATACAAACACCACCAAAGCAAGAATAGAAGAAGAACACCAGACACAGAGGGGCACGACACGATGGAGCCAAGATGGAACCCAGACAGAGGAGGCATGGCAGCGACTGGGGGCTAGCAGCAAGCAGATACAAGCAGTGAAGGCGCACAAACAACGCAATGCCACGAAGGAGACAGACGACACTGGCAGATGCAGAAGACCCGACGACGAGATGGCGACAGTGCGGTGTCGATGACACTGGCTCTGTAAGACTGAGAAGGTTGAACTCCACTGCTATTTGGGGGAGAGTGAGTTGAGAGTGTGAGATACTGTATTGGGAAGGGGATTAGAATTCAAAGGGGCAAGGGAAGAGGATTTGGGTTCAGAAAGGGGGATTTTGGATTGAGGAGGGGGGAAGTGCGTTGGGGATGGGGGATTAGGGTTAGGGAGGGGGAGGGAAGGTTAGGGTTGGGGAGGGGGGAGAGTGCATTCAGGAAGGGAAAGGGGGGGTGCGTTGGGGAGGGGGAAGAAGAAGGTGCGTTGGAAAGGAAGAAAGGAAGAATTAGGGTGGGGGAGAATTTTTGCCATGTCATCAAAACGTAGTGGCCATGTCAGCACTGTGCTTGCCGGAGATGTGTTCCGGCGAACTCGTGGGTACGCTTGTCAAATTTTAAAATCTTTTAAGGACTATTTTGTCAATAACAATAGTGAGATACAAAAATGTCAGCGTTTGAATCTTTCGGGTACTGATTTGGTCATTACCTCTAATTACTTTATAAATGTTTATCTTAATTTTGTTACACATAATAATAATATAATAAATTTTTTTAGGTTTAATTATTTTGTTGGTCCCTATAATTACGCAAAATTTTTAATTAGATCCCTGTACTTTTTTTCCTTTTAATCGAGTCCTTGCACCAATTTTTTTTTAATTGGGTTCCTACACTTTTTTTTCTTTTATTTGGGTCTTTGTACCAATTATTTTTTTAGTTGGGTCCCTATAAAATTAAACTAATTACTGCTAAAAGAGACCTAATTGAAAAAAAAATTTGATGCAAAAATCTAATTAAAAAAAAATATATAAGAACTTAATTAAAAATTTTACAAAACTATAAAAACCAATAAAATAATTAAATTTTTTTTAAATATTTTATTTAATTTAAATTTATAAATTTTATACATTCTAACGTTTAAATAACTTATAAAATTTTTATATTTATTTTTAAATATTTTTTATTCTTAATTTTTAAATTATTTTATCAACTAATTATAAAACTAACTACTACGCATAATTATTCTTGCAAAACGGGTTACTTCTCCTGTTCCGTCTCACAACCATTCCCACCCCACGTGTCGATCTTTCATATTGCCACGCAAAGTCAGCATACTATGCTGAAAACGTTCATAAGCACGGTAGAATTTTCCGTTTTAAGATTATCATTTTTTTCACTTCAGAGCATTTATGTGTGTATTCATGCGTTATAATCTACCCCAACAGTATAAAATAATTTTGTTGTGTCGTAAAAATAGAGCTGTTACTTAAAATGAAACGCTAAATCAAACACTTATGCAAAATGTAAGTATAATAAAATTAAAATTATAACTTTATTTAGATAAGTATGCCTGTGCTTATGCAGGAGTACCGACTAACGCTCAGCAGATCAGAATTGCAAGTACGATAACACCGCAAAATAATGACAGAATCAACGAGGATTCTAACGCTACATGTTGCAGCACCAAAATCACTTTTGCATTGCAAAATCATGAATTCAATTCGATATACAACTATGAGTGAACTGGATTCTTGAGGAGCAACCGTTCCCAACAAAAACTTTCCGTATTAAGCTAACGTGGCACATTATTCAGCATTTTCCATAGGCACTGCATTAATGGCATCTCTCTTTAGATGCGGCTTCTGTTGTCCCTTCATCCATGAAGCCTTTCTCTTGCAATTCATCTTTCAGCCGTTGGATCTCTTGATCCTTGTCTTCTAATTTCTCTTGCAACATCAAAACCTGCAGTAAAACCCACTAAGCTATGCGTACTCAAGGATTTTCTTTGGTACAATGTACTCAATATTTAGGTTAAGCTCTTAAGCATCTTATATATAACTCCACAAAAGTTCAGCACAAGGAAATTTCAAATCATCATATATTTCTGGGCTTTTATCCAAATATATGGGGAAGAGGAGATTCTCCCATTATGAACCAACACAAAACAATAAAGTCTTATCTGATTAGGTGAAATCAGTTACATGAATCAAATAACCTAATTGAATTCCACCATGGACCGTTCTAGATCTTTCTTGACCAGCAACATAGTACGTCCATATAAATGTATATTATATTATTTGTTCCCTATTAGTATTCATCTCTATCATAGAGATTTAAGTATAAGCGGACTAAACAAAAATGGTTTATTCCGTCAGAAACTCTGAAGCAAATAGTGTATAATGCAGAGGAGAATATGCAGTGCATTGATATTTTAAAATAATATTAAAGTATGACATTAAAGTATGTGAGTAGGGATAAGCAAAAAACCATTTCATTGGATCTTTCAACATCGTTTGTCAGTCCGTCCATATGTGTCTGCAGTCCTGTAGTCAAGTTTAGAGGTTAAGATTACATAAATTGCTAAGAGTAAATTACCATTTCTACCGATGAAAGTTTAGAACGCTGACAAATTTAACCATGAATAAATAAAATTATCATTTCTACCCAAGAAAGAAGAATTTTTGTTAACAAAACTACACGAACTCTAAAAACCTATTTGAAATTTCCAAAATACTCTCTAATATAACCTAACTTCTTTTTACTCCACACGATCACTCCTCCAATTCCAAACCTTACCTCCACCCAAATCTCTTTTTTACACCACGTCACCTCTCGTCCACTTCGCCACCTCCGCCACCTCCGCCGCCTCCTCCCCCGACGGTCCCCCTCTACGAGTGCCCCATCCGCCACGTCGCCGCCGAAGCCTCCAAGAACCTCGACCGCGTTCTCTCCCTCGTCCGCAAGTGCAAGCACCACTCCATCCTCCGCCGTGTCGTCACCATCGTCTCCGCCGCAGACTTCCGCAAGGTCCTCTCCTACCTCGAAGCCTCCATCGATGACATGCGCTGGCTCCTCTGCATCCTTGACGCTGATGGCTCTACCGTGGATGTAGGTGGCGGTGGCGGCATTGTCCTCTCGCTCCCTCCGATCGCCAACAACGACTCATTCTGTCTTGGGTATGGTATTTCATTGCTAGTGTTCAAATGGGTCAATTGAACGATAGGGCAGAAGCTGCTAATAAACTTGCTTCGCTTGCAGATGATAATGATAGGAACAAGAAGATCATTGTTGAGGAAGGTGAAGCTCTTGAAATAGAGTGGTGGTGGTGGAGTTTGGAATTAGGAGAGTGGTGGTGTGGAGTAAAACGAGAAGTTAGAGTTAGGTTATATTAGAGGGTATTTTAGGAATTTCAAATGATTTTTTAGGATTTGAGTAGTTTTGTTAACAAAAGTTCATCTTTCATGCGTAGAAATGGTAATTTTGTTTATTTGTGGGTAAATCTGTCAATATTCTAAACTTTTATAGATAGAAATGGTAGTTTACTTAATTGCTAATGCATGGAGATAATATAGTAGATTAATATTAGCATAACTTTTGATTCCAATAAACTCCACTTTTATAGGCAAACCTGTTTAGGATTCATCCTAAAAAGGGTCAAAGAAGATTAAAATGGCAGAGCATACAATTTTTTATTTTTGAAATCATCCAGCTGCTAACCTTCGAATTGACTTCTCAGTTCGGCATTCTGGTATTTCTGCAATGATAGTTTCATTGCTAACTCTTGTATCTGCAAATCAAGAACAACAAAACATTGAGGGGGGAGATGCCAACATCACCATCGACACAGCAATAACCATGCCGAATAAATTATGTACAATAATAAATGCATGAGTAATATTACCTCTAGTAAATAATAGATTATTATGTCATCAGCTCAATGACAACTATATCAGAAACACTGGTAAAGAATCTCATGTATGCAACAAAAAAAAATGGGGGTTGGGTTTTTTTTTTTTTTTGGGGGGGATCACCTTTGCGTCAGTCGCTTGGTTCCCAATCTCCTCATTTTCCTCCTGCAAAGTCTTGCATTTAGCCATAAGCATCTTTCCCATCTTGCTCTGGGGAGTGAAATTGATTGCGGCAATGTTATCTTGCAACTCTTTCATTTTTTTATCCTTCTCCTCGACTAAATTCTAAGATCAAATGAGAACCCATGTAAGAAACAACCATAGAAGTAATCACCATTCACCAATGTAAAAACTGACTAAATAGTGGATCCTATTGTCATGGATGGTGTACAATCCGGAGTGTCAATCTAGGACCACCTAAGAAGTTCTCCATACTTAAACTGTGAAGCTTGCATGAAGCCTACCCTTTTCCACTTTCTCTTTAATCTTGACTCCTTTTTCATTTTGCTACCTCCAAAATACTGAAATCTCTTTAGATAAGTTCCCCCAGTGAAGAAGGGACTAAAACTACCACTACATAAGACACAGTACATTACTCCTCTCTCATAATGGATAACTAGTTGTTTCTTCACCATATCTCTAAGGTGATACTCTCCCGGAAAGAACTAACAAGACAGCTTGCTCTAGCATTTTCCAAGTACGACTCTAGCATGAGCCATAATATCCATCCTGGATTCTATATCTCTGAAAATAACAAACTTGACGCAATAGAATTCATAACCAAGTTGAATAACAAACCTTCAAACGAGTAAACTCTTCATGGACAGCTGGATCTAGTAACAGCCTCCTTGCCTGAAAGTTCAAATCATGCAAACAACGACTACCTTTGGGCAAAACTAAAAGTCAAAATGGAAGGCAATAAGATGCAGCCAAAATTATTTGAAAGCAGCATATCATGAATAGCTCAATAAATAAATAAATAAATAAAAATAAATAAACAGGCAGAAAGTATTGAAAATTGAGTTGCATAAGTATAATAAACCCACTTTTATCAGATCCAATGCAAGTACATTACTCCTCATTTGTTTATAATTATTATTCAAGTTCCAGTAACTGTGTAATCGGGTAATGATCCAGAAGGATCTATGCCTAGATCCAGTACCAGATTACCAGGGCTGCTATAATTCTATAAAACTTTTTAGTAGAAAGAGGCATACTAGCACATAGTTATTTATCTGGAGTGCAACCTTCTTGTCAGCTTATATACAAGATCTAGTGAACAATATATACATGCCATAAAGTGTAAACATCCTGGGTATATCACTGTTTAAAGGAGAATAATGAACAGAACAACAAAAATAGTACATAAAACCACTACAAGCAGGGTAACTCGGAATTAAAACATTGCAGCTTTTCCTATGTACCATGAAAGACTTTAGACACAACCATACTGATGAAAGCACACTAGCAAAAATTATATTATATAAAACAATACCTGCATCGTTGCTGGCTTGAGTTGAGCTTTCAGATCCCGCACAGCAGACTGGAAAAGTTCAGACAGGCATATACGTTTTAGTGGGGAAAAAAGTTTTCTAAAAGTAGATAAAGTCTTAATACATAACCCTATATCTTTAAAGTGCATGTAGCTTTAAACTTTCTGATGAAAATTTGTAACAAGCAATAGGATCAGTTCAAGCTCTTATTGCAATTCAACACTTCATACACCTACACAATACATGATAATTTCTGGCCTCTTATCCTTTAAGGACATTCTACTTTCTCATCAAAAGCACAATACTTAAATATTACAACCAGTTCATCCCAACCCTTTTGCTGTTACTTCATGCTAGTTGCTAAATAGAGAGTATATCCATTATCCGGTTCTATGGTCAGAATAAATAACATTTCTAGGGTATAATGACTTCTCCATACAGCTAACTATTATTAACCAATTAGGCAATTGAAGAGCTCATTTAAATAAATAAATAAATAAGAAAGAAAGAAAGAAAGAAAAAAGCACCACTCCCCAATCTAAAGTTCCAAATTCCAATGAAATTTTTCTCAAAGGAAGTGGGTATCTCCTTCCTTTCCATCTCCTTCTTTTCCAAACAGCCACTTATCAATAAAAAGAATGAAAACAGACCCCTAACTTATAAAGGATAAGTCAATCAATGTTGAGCAGTGTAGACATGATATTTAACTGCCAATCAAGACCGTATGAAAGTCATCATCATCTAAGATTTTACAAGTTAAAAACTTCTGTTAAAGAGCATCGGAACCCTATTTTAAGTATATTACCTACCTTCAACTCTGCTATTTCTTGTTCTCGTTTTGCAAAAGTAACAAAGAATGCACCTTCCTTTTTTTTTGCTTTTTCAAGCTAACAATCAATGAAACAGTGAAAGGAATCAATGAACCCTGATCAGTGGATAAAGAATAATTTTTAAGGGGAAAAATATGAAAGATTCAATTCCAAACCTGCTCTTTTAAAGACTCCTCGGAAGATTTCAGGGCTTGAAGATAGTTAATCGCCAATTTGGGTGCTTGAATGAAGAAAGATAACAGAAGAGATCAGGGATATATTTGAACCAAAGAAGTAATAGAACTAGATCTAGAATAACATACAAAGGTCACCTGCAAAACACCAGGTATAAACTAACCTGGAGTGGTCCCAGAAGGTATGAAGGGTTCATTCTGAAAAGCTGTGCGCCACTTATGAATTTCAGATTTTGCAGCCTCAAGTTCATTCTGAAATATGGAATGATCTGATCAAGTTTCTAAGAAAAGGAAAAGGTACAATTCAAACTAAGATATGACAATTGAAAATAAAAATAATAGTGAAAAAAACACAATTTCAACAAATTATGGCCAGGGCTCTCTGGTAGTCTGCTATGGGAATTTACTCAACCCTAACAGGGGACTCAAACATTAGACACCATATCCCACAACCATCAAATGATCAAAATAATAAACGTGAACCTTTTCACCATGAAGCGTGAAGCACTGAAACCTAGGTAATCCTAAATGCCTAATTTTTAGTATGCCTGTCCTACTCATACCGACTATGTACCCAGTGCCAATTTCTGCTAGGTACATGTGAATAATTGTTGGTCAAACATTACAACAAGCATATGTACCCAAAGGCCTAAATCTAAGTTAGTACTTACAAATCATAAAATTTGACAAGTACACTATTTGGTTTACTTATAAATGAAATAAAACACTACTTCGTTTCTTCAAATCTTATTCCTCTTGAGGTATTGCTTTCTTTCCTAATACTTTGATAAAAACTTGAAGTTACAACATCATAAAAATTGCATATAATAATATGCTTCAATTACTTTATTGCTTACTGTTTTACATTTTATATAATATACACACACATACATACCCTATCTCGTGCAAAATGACCATAATATGTAACCATATCTATGCTACATTTTCCTGAAGCATTAATGAATCCAACATTATTACAAACTACAAACCACTTCGATCAAGAAGAGAATATCAACTTTGAGTAATTGAATTCATAAAAGTAAGACGTACTTGGCATGTGAGTAGGGTATCCTTACAGTTTTGAAGACTGCCAGAAAAAAAGAGTCACGGAAAGAAGTTTAGGCTCAAATTATATCCTCAGAGAAACCTGAACACAGTACAACTAACATTTCGTTATACCTCTCACGAAGAGACAATATCATTCCAGTGGTTACACCAGAAGCAGCTTCTTCAGCCTTTGATTTTGCCTGAACCAATAACAAACAGAACAGAGTACAATTTTAGAAAACGAATTCCCAACCTTCAACGAGTCATGTACAATTCACGAACGTATTCCATTTTCCACATAGAACATTCTAATTAGAGAACATGTAACGCAGAATCACATAGAATAAACTAAACTATAGTGGATTATATTTGATTACCTTCTTGGGTGCGAAAGGATCATTATCGTAATATTCGTCGTCATAATCAGGAGAGGGCCTCTTCTCCGCAGAACGCGTTCCGGAAAATCCGCCTTCAAAATCGAAGTCTTGCTGCGCTTGAGAAAATTGAAGTGAGGGCTAAGACTCATAGATAGAGTGCGGGAAGAATAAATAAAATTTGAAAAGAAAGAGAGGAGAAGATCAGAACTCAGAAGAAGCCAAAGCTGAAGCTGGAGTACTTCCAAGTTCTAACTGTTACCAGAGTGCGAACCAAACAGGCACACACACTAACTATACAGTTACGGAGTTACCAAATGAGTGGCAAATTTTAAAGGCAAATTCTCTGGTGTGGATATACACAAACATCCATACCTATGGATTCTGATGTGTATGGAGAAGGGAGTGACGCGTGGAACAAATACTCTACATAATAGCCCGCATTTCGAAAAGTCTGGCAGCACGGCAGAAGAAATCAGGTGTTGTCGGAGGTTTACATTAAGATCAATGTGTGGTTAATGTGAGTTTAGTGATTAACTGATTATGATTTGAGAATAATTTTTGGTAAATGGGCTGAAGTTATTTGGGCTCATTTAGAGCTGTTTATTTTTTGTTAACATAAGTTTTATTGTTAACATAATATATTAATAATATTATTTATTGTTAACATAATATCATTAATATTATTAGTAACATCAAATATTTTTTTATTAATATCTTAAATTTTAATTATTTTTTATATTTTTTACTAATCATATAATATATGTTAAATAAAAAATTACATATTTTTGTACCGTGTTAATTATTATTTCTTTTTTTAGAAGAATAAAATAACTGTCACCGATTCAAAAATAAAAAATATTATTATAATATAAATTAGTAAAACATTTTAGTCCTTATGATAAAGGAGATTGTATCTTCTTATAATACTGTGTCAGTGTGTCATTTCCTTCTCGTTTATTTTGTAATGGCTTATGTCTTTCTTTGTTTGAATATTAAATAAAAATTTTATAATTGTCTTTATGTGAATATATTTTTTTGACTCTTGAATGATGAATTGTATGGTTAGATTTTGATATATATAAAAGTATAATTTTTGTTTAAAGTGTGGCTAAATAAATAAACTACACTTTTAACCAAAGTACCTTTATGAGAAGATATATTTGCCATTTTCATTGTAGTATCACCTCTTTGCTTTGGGTCAATAGTTCATACAATATGGTTTTTTTTCTTTCGTCCAATTAGTATGTAACACAAAGAATGAACAGCCCTAAATGAGCCCAAATAACTTCAGCCCATTTACCAAAAATCATTCTCAAATCATAATTACCAAACTCACATTAACCACACGTTGATCACACATTGATCTTAACGTAAACCTCCAACAACACCTGATCTCTCCTGTTTGAGTCACTGTGCTGTCAGGCTTTTCGGAATGCAAGTCCTCATGTAGAGCAGAACTGTAGAAGCATTTGTTCCACGTGTCACTCCCTTCTCCATACACATCAGAATCCATAGGTATGGATATTTGTGTATGTCTATACTAGAGAATTTGCCAATTTTAAAACCCGACATTTTAGT
>NC_029785.2:93370819-93398104 GCF_000816755.2 Arachis ipaensis
CCTGCCACACTGCACCACCACCTTCTTCTTCTTCTTCTTCTTCTTCTTCTTCTTCTTCTTCTTCTTCTTCTTCTTCTTCTTCTTCTTCTTCTCTCATCGCTGCCGCCACCGGTCTTCATTACCGCCGCCGCTCTGCTCCTCGGGGAAAGGGGAAGGGAACGCGAAGGGAGAAGAGGGGGGAGGGGGGTTTCGGGAAGAAGAGGGGGAAGGGTCCTCGCCGCCGCCACCGGTCTTCACGGACGCTGCCACTCTTCGCTGCTGCCGTCACCGCTGCTCCTCGCCGGTTTCTGGTTTCTGGTTTCTTGTGGTTTCTGGTTTCTGGTTTCTTGTGGTTTCTTCTTCTTGTGGTTTCTTCTGGTTTCTGGTTTCTTGTTCATCTTGTACTTCTTTTTTAAATTTTTTAATTTATGTTGTTGCTAATTTTGGATCTAAAATTATAGTTGATGATTACTGAATTGTTTAATTTGAAATTTTTGTTGATTTGATTTTGATTGTTGCTGTTGGTGTTGCTGGATTGTTGGTGGTTATGGTGTAGCGATGGTGATGGTGATGATAATGCAGAGGGTTGATGATAATACAGAGGATGATTGCTGAATTGTTTAATTTGAAACTTTTGTTGATTTGATTTTGATTGTTGCTGTTGGTGTTGCTGAATTGTTGGTGGTTATGGTGTAGCGATGGTGATGGTGATGGTGATGATAATGCAGAGGGTAGTGGTGAAGGGGGAGAGACTTTTTAATTTTTGTTTAAGGGCAAAACTGTCCGAAAAATTTTATTTATGGACAAAATGACGGTTTTATAACATTTTATAACGTTGGGGATGATTTTAATAACAAAAAAAGGTCGGGGACAATTTTGATTTTCACCCTAGACCTTAGGGACGATTTTAGTATTTAACCCTTTTTTTTATTAGACATAATAATTTTTTGTCTATTTTATTTTTATTATATGTCAATATTTGTTATTGTTAACTTAACTTTGTACATACAAAGGAAAGTAAAATGAATAATGATGCTTTAAAATTTAAATTAAAATATTTTTTTAATACAAATATATTTTTTTTAAATAAGACATCTTTTGATTATATTAAAAATAATCTCTAATAATTTTATTAAACATTATTATTAAGTGAAATATATGTGTGTGTGTGTGTTTCGAGGGTTACCTGAAACGTTGATTTGGGCCTGAACGTGAGGTCCAGATCCTTTGTGGTGGCAGCGTCCGACCTCTTTGGTGCCGAGGTGCCGCCTGTTTGAGTTATTCGTGAGGAGGTGGAGGGTGGTACCTGCAAGAAACTCTGATGCTTAAGTTAGCAAGGGCTTTAGGCAGGTTTTTCGTAGATTAGAATGTGAATATACCTGAGCGGTGTTAGTGTATTTATAGTAGAGTAGATAACCACCCTTGTTGGAGTAGTTCCATCCTATATCTTATCTTATATCTTGGGAGCTATCTTTTGAAGGAGATAGAGATTTAGTCATGGCTTCTAGAAGCAGTAACCTGCCGCGTTGGATAAGTGGAGCTGGGCTCCTTGGTTGGTGTCTGATCTCTTCAAAGAGGTCGGGTGTGGGATGAGGGGCCACCTTCCAAAGTTGGTCCTTTCGTCCTTATTGGGCGTGGCTTTAGGTTTGGGCCAGGGTATGAACAGTGTCTCTTCTTGAGTCCCGACTTTTTTGTAAGTCGGGCTCAATATCTCTCTATCCCAATGGTCATTTTATTTTTAGTTCTTAAATTTACTTTATGTCATTTACTTTCTTACACTTTACATTTATGTCAATTACTTCTCTGCACTTTATTGCTTTCCTTTACTTTTGTTCAATTTACATTTCCTGTTGCTTATTACTCCAATATGAACCGTCTAACTAGGAAAATCAATCAACCATTGATTGCTTAATCCGTTAATCCTCATGGGATCGACCTCACTCTTTAGTGAGTTTTATTACTTGATATGACCCGATGCACTTGCCGGTAGTTATTAACGGAGAATTAATTTTTTTTTCGTTATCAAGCGTCGCTAGCCAAACTTTTAATCCCAACTTTGAAAACTATCGCAGGCCCTCTTGGTTGAAGAACGTAGCGCTCTTGGGTGAAGAACGTAGCTCCTCCCACACATACGCGTGGCCTTTCAAAAATACCACTTTCTCGCTGCCGCTTTCTCCACGCGTTCGCATGATCCTTCAGAAATGCCACTTCCACGCGTACGCGTCAGCCACGTGTACGCGTCGTTAGCCAAATTTTCTTGGGTGAAGAACGTAGCGCTCTTGAAGGCGAGCGTAGCGTTATCCTGGTCATATATGGTACTGCAGGAGAACGTAGCGCTCTTTGCAAGAAACGCAGCGCCAGAGGTGCTCCCATGTTTTCATCCTTTATTGTTCTTTTCACCTGAAATTCAAGCAAAACTTATTTCAAAGTAATGTCCCATAAATTCATCATATAGTTCATATAATTGCATCACTTGAATGAGATTTTACCAATTCTATGGTCCTTTTAGATAAGAGAAAGAGGTATATGACGTAAGTCATCAATACTTGCATCAATTCCAAGAGAAAGTGTCACACTAAGTTTGGTATGCCACTTATTTTTTTATGCAATGTATCCAGCAACACCACTTGTTTGTACAATCATAATGCCTTTGCTTCTTAGTCCTGCAGTGTTATCTTTAACCAAAGCTTGCTTAAATTCATGCACTCCTTATATTTTGTTTCTTTTTGACATTCATGATTAATCAAAGTCCCAGCACCACTATTCATACTTGTTGCTGCCGGCAAAGCACTCATTCCAAGTTGGTGATTGGAGGGAGGAAGTCTGCAAGAAAGGACAATAAGGGTGAAGATGAACTACAAAGGTTGTAAAATTCCTTTTCTTCTCATTTACTCCCAGTATACTTAATTGCAATCATGAATGTCCCTTGCTTTGAAGTTCTCTGTTCTAGTTTCTGTTCTATTTAGTTTCTTTTAGCTTAGTAATAAGCATGATTCACTCCTTCTCATAGCACCTTGCTTTTGCATTTGCTTGCACCCATTACACTTAAAATGCAAATCATTCTTTTGAAAGGAAAGTGTTGAGGAATTTTATCAATTTTGAGGCAAACAAAAGATTAAGAGAAATGGTCTGATTGTATGATTGTGTATTGAGATTTTATGTTTGTGAAAACTTGCATGGAAACTCATAGATAGGAATTAAAATTTGGAGAAGTGTTATAAAAATTCTCAAAAATCTATTGATCCAAGAAGCAGTAACAAAAGAAAACAAAAGAAAAAGAAAAAAAATAATAAGCCCAAGGCTCTGAGTATCAATTACTAGGAAGAAAAAGAAAGATACAAAAACTCAAAGAGTTATTATCCTAGTTACATGCTTATGGTGAAATTGTGTCAAAGAGAGAGGCCTGAGCGAGTAAATCCTAAGGGGTGCTTCATCATCTAATACCTTAACCCAACTGGGTTGGGAGTATTGATTGAAAACTTATCATAAAGGGCTGCTTTGAGACATGGCACCTAGAGTCGAGGCCAAAATGAATAAGTTCTGCTTCAAGGTGACAATCTATAAAGAGAATTCCATAATACCATCTGAATGGCACTCCTAAGATCTAAGACTTCTAATATGCAAGGACTAAGGAGCACTAGAACCCTTGCATAAGCATACAATTGGAGGTCACCTGATAAACCCCATTTTTAGGGTTTATCTTGTATTGATTTTAGGGGATTTTATCACCTTTTACCCACATTTATTCAATGAAAAAGCATGGTTTCATGATTCTCCCTTGAATTGTGCTTAAATGTGAAAATATGCTTTTAGACCATTAATTTGATGATTTTTATTCACCTTGATTCCACTAGATGCCTTGATTTGTTTATTAAGTGATTTCAGGTAGAAAAGGCTAGGAATGGATCAAAGGAGTGAAGAGGAAAGCATGCAAAATGGAGAACACATGAAAAAGCCAAAGATTTGGATATATTCATCCACACGAACGCGCACTGTATGCGCACGCGTGGATCGCAAAAATCTCGAGGGACGCGCACGCGTGCTGCACGCGTACGCGTCGGTGGCCGCACGTGATTTTTAGATAGAAAACGTGCCCAGCGATTTCTGAGAAGCTGTGGGTACGTGTCGGTGGCCGCACGTGATTTTTAAATAAAAAATGTGCCCAACAATTTCTGAGAAGCTGTGGGGCCCAATTTGCAACCAACTTTGGCGCCAAAGTGCTTTAAAGGACCAAGGATTGAAGGGAATTCACATCTTTTTCTCATTCATTCACATGAGGATTAGGATTAGTTAGTTTTAGAGAGAGAAGCTCTCACTTCTCTCTGGGATTAGAATTAGGATTAGGTTTAGGTCAATAATCTTAGATCTAGGATTCAATTCATGCTTTCATCTTCTTCTACCTCTCAATTCCTTGTTGTTACATTCATCATTCTTCTATTCTTTTGTTGTAATTTCCTTTATGTTGTTTCTGTGCTTTGTTGTAGATCTACTCTTGTTCCTTCTATTTTCTTTCAATTCAATTTGAGGTAATTCATAATAATTGTGTTCCTTTTGATTGTTGTTGTTAATTCTTTGTAATAATTGTTGTTAGATTCTATTCTTGTTGTCAATTTGCTATGTTTTCCTTTTTGTGCCTTCCAAGTGTTTGATGAAATGCTTGGTTGGATTAGAGTATAGATTTTTCTCCTCTTGGCTTAGGTAGAGTAATTAGTGACTCTTGAGTTATCTAATGCCTTTGTTGATTGAAGATTAGAAGTTGCTAGTTGATTTGAATGCCTCTATAGCTAGTCTTTCCTTAGGAGTTGATTAGGACTTGAGGAATTAAATTGATTCATCCACTTGACTTTCCTCCATGGTTAGAGGTTAACTAAGTGGGAGCAATAGACAATTTGTCATCACAATTGATAAGGATAGCTAGGATAGGACTTCTAATTCTCATCCCTTGCCAAGAGCTTTTTTAGTTGTTAGTTTATTTTCATTGCCATCTACTTTTCTTGTTTCTTATTTCAAAAACCCCAAAACATACCTCATAACCAATAACAAGTCACTTTATCACAATTTCTAGGGAGAACGACCCGATGTTTAAATACTTCGGTTTATAATTTTAGGGGTTTATTTTAGTGACAAATAAATTTTTGTATGAAAGGATTATTGTTTGGTTTAGAAACTATACTTGCAACGAGAATTCATTTGTGAAATTCTAAACCGTCAAAAATCCATTCATCAAAATGGCGCCGTTGTCGGGGAATTGCAATGGTGTTATGTTATTGGTTATTGTATATATGTGAATAGTGTGAATAGGTTTGTCTTTTGCTTGTTTTCAAGTTTTTGTTAGTTTTATTTTGCTTTTCCACTATGAATTCTCACTTTGGCTATGAGTTTGGTTCTCACTATGTTGTAGGAAATGTGGACTTTAATGATAACATGTACCAAGGATGGAACACTTCAAGATTGGAGGAGCCTCAAGGAATTGATCACTCCCATTGGCAACAACCTCCGAACACTTATAGGTATAATTCACATCCTAATACATGTCAATTCAATGGCTATGGTGACTCTTTTTGTGATAATCAAGTACCACCACCATATGCTTATGAACCTTGTCCTCAACATGAACCTCAACCATACTTACAAGCCTTTCTTCACCAAGCACCTTCCTATGATCCATATCCATCATATGACTAATCACCCATACCATATTCTTATAACCATTATGAGCAAGAACCTCTAGAACCACCACAACCCTATCATGATTATTACCAAGAACCACCTCAATACACATCATCTCCACACCATCACCAAGAAGAACCACCTTCCTACTATGAACCCTTTCTCCAAAATAATGAACCTTCCTATCCACCTCAAGCCCCAATAGATATTTCTCTCACCTTGCTACTTCAAGGACAAGCGGATATGCAAAGGAACACCCTAGAGTTTGTGACTAACTTGACCAAGATTGTGCATACTTTAGCCTACCAATGCTTGAACACTCAAGGTGCTTCCATAGCCACATGTGAAGAATCAATTGAAGATCATAGCATGAATGAGAGATTGGAAACTCCGGTGGAAAACGAGGAATGTTATTTTGTATTGGAGCAACTAGAGGAAGCCATGATTATTGAAGAAAAGGAAGAAGTGGTTGAAGATTTAGGAGACGTTGAAAGTCCATGGGAATGTAGCATCATGGAGCACTCTTCCAAGAAGCTTGATATTGATGTTGAGGAGGGTACGCAACCTCCAAGGCATATCATAGTTGGAGACTTGGAAGAGGTTTATCAAGAGATGGATTCAATCATGGACGAATTTCTATCTACAATTGAATCCTTTCCCATTGGACATGAAGTTGAAATTATAGAAGAATGTGCACAACCTCCTATACCCTTGGTGAGCAATGAAGAAGAGAATGAATCGGAAGAGAGCTACCAAAGGGAAAAGGTTGAAATTGAAGAAGCTTGCGAAGAGGTGGAGATAGTCAAGGAGGAGCACAAAAGAGTGGAGCTTGCAAGATCATTGGGACTACCCCTTCCTAAGTCACCATCCTACACAACATTCAAAGCTCTTTGTAGAGTTAAGAGTAGGAAAGAGTTGTGTAGTGGTTGGAAACATCACTCTAAGCTCATGACGGTTGCATGCTCAAAATTCAAGAGCAATGGTTGGTGTGGAACCGAATTGCATGGGTCTAGGAGAATGTTTGGATGCCTAATTGAGAATTCACAAACCTTGTCACCCGGATCTAACGATGGTAATCAACAACAAGATGAGTGCAAGAACAAGGTTTGGGACCCCGGAATTCAATTCTACAATCAACACTCTTGGGGTCTTGTTACTTGCTCGAGCTTACTTGAAAGCTTTATGTGCCTAATTTGGGATCCCGGTGGTCATTGGAGATGCAAACAATGGTGGGAATTCAAAGATGAATTCAAGCATAAGCCACCATAGCAAGGACCCCATCAAATGTCCAACTTAAAGACTTAAAATAAAAGTGCTAGGTGGGAGACACCCCACCATGGTAAAATCTTTTCATTTCTTTTTTTTGTACATATTGGTAAAAATAGTTTAATTTCATATTTTGATTGATTTGTTGTGTTTATTTGGTAGTTTGGTATGTTAAATAAGGTTTTAAGGTGTTTTGGTAGCTGTTTGGAGGTTTGGAATGCCTGGATTGGTGCAAAAACATAGAAAAATTTTGAAAAACAGAGAACCATCCACGCGTACGCACACCTTACCCGTACGCGTGCATCAAGCATCTTCGCCCATCCACGCGCACGTGCCATGCACGCGTACGCGTGGATACCAAATTTTCATTCCTCCATACATTAACCCGAGAGTTATACGAACGCTGCGCGCGCATTGTGCCTGAGGCACAAACGACCTCACGCGTACGCGTACATGACGCGTACGCGTCACTCTCCAAAAAAAACCCATCAACACGGACACGTCGCGTCCATTGCACCATCATCCACGCGTGCGCGCCATGCACGCGTACGCGTGGATGCTCCTCCCTTACTTCATACACTTCTTTTCTTCTCCTCTTTCCATTTCTTTCCTTCTTCTTTCTTCTTCCCTTCCCCTACCCCTCATTCAACACTTCCAAACACCTTCTATAACCAATTCTTGGGCTAGTAAGTTAATTACTTAGTTTAGTTTTCATTTTATTTTCTCTTTTTTCATTATAAGTGTTGGATTATAGATTTTGTTTACTATACACTGCTACCTCTTGTTGACAAAATGCTATTTTAGCATGAATGTTTTAGATGTTCATTGTTGGACGCTATTTTTGAGGTTGTATTTTGTTACTTGGTTTTGAGTTTTTCATGTTTGATATCTTTTCATACCAAGTGAATGACTTTACCTTCAAACTTTTCAAATTGTTTGAACTACATGATTTGGCCACCATGTAATTTGAATCTTATTCTTTGAGTAGGCAATGTCTTGTTGGATGTTATGTGATGGAACGTCCAAATGCACGGGTTCGGATTTCACAATGAAAATAAGATTCGTCCGTTGCAAGTATAGTCCAAACCCAACAATTGAGCATAAATCAAATAATAAAGTCAATACAAAACATAAACCGAGAGTAATAAAACCTCAGGTCGTTCTCCCTAGGAATGCAAATGAAATGTTACTTCTTTCTGTTATGAAGAGGGAAAAAGGGGTTTGAGATCAAAGAATGAAAGATTAAAAGAACTTAAGCAATAAAAGAACTTAAACAATGATCAAAATTGGAAATTGATGCAAGCAAGAGAAAATAGGGTCAAAACTAGTGAAAATGCTATAAATGCAATAAAGAGCCTTGACTTGGGCATGAGCATCCAAGGAATCATATCATTGCCATAACCACAACTATGGTAATTATCGTGAGTCAATCTCGCCTAGTCAACCCCAACCATCGAGGAGTAAGTCAAGCAAGCATAATTGACCTTAATCCATAAGTCCTAACCAACTTACCAAACTAGTTGATAAAAGGCTAGCGTCAATGGAAACAAGAGTCAACTAACTACCCAAGAGTTACCACTAAATGTCGGACATTATGACTCTAGTATCCTAGGAACTCAAACCACAAGCCAAGGTGGGAAAATCTACTCAAAATCTAGAGTTAGCATTTTTATAAACACCTTGTGTGCATAAAAGTAAGACATAGAGAATTGCAATGTAAATTGTAAAACTATAACCAACTATCAACAAAACCAAAAATAAACAAGCAATCAAACATAAAGGAAGCATGAAATGTAAAATTCATCATTCAAAACTCCAAGAAACACAAAATTGCAATATGAACAAAGTAACTTGAACCAAGAGAAATTGAAAGTAAAGTGCTTGAATTAAAGAGGAAATTGAGAGTACTTACAATTGATGAAGTAAAATCAAAATCAAAGCTTGCTATAAAATGCTACAATGAAAATTGATAAACCCTAAGAGAGCTTTCTATTCTACACTATTCCTACTCCTAATTACTATGAAAACTATGTAAAAATTGCTCTAATGCTTCCCTCCCTTTGATAAGTGTTGAAGCCTCCTTTATATAGCATGATGACAAGTCATCTTAGCCTAGTTTCACTAGTCTTTTTCTTTTGTTTTCAATTGATTTTATGCACTTTCTTGAGCCATAAGTAAGCCAATTGGGTAGAATTTCATGTTTCTTTTGATTCAATCAACCATGGATAAATTAATGCATTTTCATGAGATTTTGTGCTATAATTGTCATATATTATGAAAGAATAACAATCTCATGATTTGGAGCATAGCTTTGATGTACTTGGTTGATTGATGATAGGTGAAAAGAGCTTTGAAGAAGGTTGAAGAAAGAAGAAATGGCAAGGAGCAAGAGAGAACAAAAAGCTTGAGCCAAAGCTTGCCTCAAGCTTTAGCTCAAACTTTTGGAAGAGTTGAAAACACCCTGGATGGAGCAAAAGCTTGCGCCAATGTTTGCCTCAAGCTTTTTGGCAAACGTTGACACCACAAAACAAACACCCTGGAGGAAAAAGCTTGCGCCAACGTTTGCCTCAAGCTTTTTGGCAAACGTTGGCGCCACACCAACATACCCAGGGGAGAAAAAGCTTGCGCCAACGTTTGCCTCAAGCTTTTTGGCAAATGTTGGCGTCACACATGCATATAAGGAGATCCACGTTTGGCTTAAAGTTTGACCTCAAACTTTAGCTCAAACGTGGATAGCAGCAAAAGGGGGTGGCTGGTATAAAAAGCTTGAGCCAAAGTTTACCTCAAACTTTGACTCAAGCTTTTGTGCTTTATGTTCCGATTCACAATGGGTTTCTCTCCAACTCCAAGTGCAATCAACAGAGGCTTTTATCAACCCAATTCCATCAAGAGCAAAGGTCCAATTCAAGGCTTGAAGACCATTTGAAGAAAGTGTATAAATAGCTTAGGATTTAAGTTTTCCAGAAGCTTTTCCGTTTTAGTTTTTACTGAGTGATTTTGGGAGAGCTTTTGGTTAGGAGTTAATTTGAGATTCTGAGTCTTGGGGGAGGGGAATTGAATTTTCTTCCTCTTAATTTCCTTGTTTTCAATTTTATTCACACTTGTCTTGACTCTTGGATTGAAGAATTGAGGAAATTCTGTTTCAATCTCACATTGAGATCTTGTTTAATTTTCTGCATAATTGAATTTCTATTTCTGTTAATTGCTTCTTCTTCTACTATTTCTGCAATTTACTTTTCTTCATTTCCTTTGCAATTGTTCTTGCTGGATCTAGGAAGGCAGTGAGATCTAGACTTGGCTATCTAGTCTCTTGAGTCCTGAGATCTACAGCTTTCAATTTCACTTTCCTTGTTTCGTTGCTACACCAAGCTTATTTTCATTTTCATTCAAGATCCGGTTTAATTGAGTCCATCTGTTACATTTCTGTTTGTTAAATTTTACTTTCTCTTGTTTAATTCATGCAAATCCAAATCCCAATTCCCTTTACGATTCAAGTTATTTAAATTTCTTGCATCTTAAGATTCTGCAATTTAATTTCTTGTTCTTTAAGATTCAGCACTTTTATTTTCTGCCCTCTTTAATTTCTTGTCAATTGTCCCTCTCCCTTTTAAATTTCATGCAATTTAGCTTCTGTCAAATACAAACCGCTCAAATCAACTCTTGATTCGCTAGACTAAGTCATCCACTAAACAAAAATTGCTCAATCCTTCAATCCCTGTGGGATCGACCTCACTCCCGTGAGTTTTATTACTTGATGCGACCCGGTGCACTTGCCGGTTAGTTTCGTGTTGGATCGTTTTCCACACATCATAGCACTCCAAAATAGCATTTCAGCCTTCCAAAAATGAGCCAAGGGCCTCCAAATTTGTGCAGCACGTGCTTCATTAATGAATTCACGTGCAGGAACCTGTGCGGACGCACAGACGCGTGCATCCGCACACGCGGCTGAAAATCGACCCGTGCGTACGCACAGGTGTGTGCGTACACACACATGGGATATTCTTGTCTGTGCACGCGCACGCAGGGCTGTGCGCACGCACACTTGGCTGTGTGTGCTTTTCCTTATTTTCTTCATGTTTTCTCCCTTGTACATGCTTTCTTCCACTTTTGGCTATCCATTCTTGCCTTCAAGGCCTGAAATCACTCATAACCCATATCACGGTATTGAATGGCACAAAGGTGGGATTAAATTGCTCTATTAAAGTACAAAATTGCATGTTTTCACATCTAAGATCAAACTAGGGATTTGATGAGCGGATATTTTATACGCTTTTTGGGGTTAATTTTATATAGTTTTTAGTATGTTTTAGTTAGTTTTTAGTTTATTTTCATTAGTTTTTAGGAAAAATTCATATTTCTAGACTTTACTATGAGTTGTGTGTTTTTCTGTAATTTCATATATTTTTCTGGCTGAAATTGAGGGAGCTGAGCAAAAATCTGATCCAGGCTGAAAAAGGACTGCTGATGCTGTTGGATTCTGACCCCCTTGCACTCAAAGTGAATTTTCTGGAGCTATAGAACTCGAAATGGCATGCTTCCAATTGCGTTGGAAAGTAGACATCCAGGGCTTTCCAGAAATATATAATAGTCCATACTTTGCACAAGGATAGACGACGTAAACTGGTGTTCAACGCCAGTTCTCTGCCCAATTCTGACGTCCAGCGTCAGAAAAGGATCAAAAGCTGGAGTTGAACGCCCAAACTGGCACAAAAACTGGCGTTCAACTCCACAAATGGCCTCTGCACGTGAATTTCTTAAATCTTAGCCCTAGCACACACCAAGTGGGCCCCAGAAGTGGATCTCTACATCATCCATCATAGTTTACTCATTTTTTGTAAACCTAGGCTACTAGTTTAGTATTTAAACAACTTTTAGAGACTTATTTTAGAATCTCATGACATTTTAGATCTGAACTTCGTACCCTTTGACGGCATGAGTCTCTAAACTCCATTGTTGGGGGTGAGGAGCTCTGCTGTGTCTCGATGAATTAATGCAAGTATTTCTGTTTTCTATTCAAACACGCTTGTTCCTATCTAAGATGTTCATTCGTGCTTAACTGTGATGAAGGTGATGATCCGTGACACTCATGACCATTCTCAACCCATGAACGTGTGCCTGACAACCACCTCCGTTCTATATCAGATTGAATGAGTATCTCTTAGATCTCTTAATCAGAATCTTCGTGGTATAAGCTAGAATTGATGGCGGCATTCATGAGAATCCGGAAAGTCTAAACCTTGTCTGTGGTATTCCGAGTAGGATTCAAGGATTGAATGACTGTGACGAGCTTCAAACTCCTGAAGGCTGGGCGTTAGTGACAAACGCAAAGGAATCAAGGGATTCTATTCCAACCGGATCGAGAACCAACCGGTGATTAGCCGTGCTGTGACAGAGTGCGTGAGCGTAGTTTTCACTGGAAGGATGGAAGGTAGCCATTGACAACGGTGATCCACCAACACACAGCTTGCCATAGGAGGACGTGCGTGCGTGAACAAGAAGACAGAGGAAAGCAGAGATTCAGAAGATAAAGCATCTCCAAAACTCCAACATATTCTCCATTACTGCATAACAAGTAACCTTTAATCCATGCTCTTTTGTTTATTTACGATTCAACTGATAAACATAATTGACTTCCTGACTAAGATTTACAAGATAACCATAGATTGCTTCAAACCAACAATCTCCGTGGGATTCGACCCTTACTCACGTGAGGTATTACTTGGACGACCCAGTGCACTTGCTGGTCAGTGGTACGAGTTGTGAAAAGTGTGATTCACAATTTGTGCACCAGGATTAAACACAAAAGTATGCTATTTTGGTGCTTAAGTGTGAGTTAATGTGCTATAATCCACCCAATTTGAGTCAAAGTATACCATCAAATATGGACTCATCAACTCTCCCACACTTAAATAATAGCATGTCCTCATGCTAAACTAATAAGGAGAATGATCAAAGGGGTAATGAACTTATTAAATGCAACTACCTATATGCGGGTGAGTATGTAAATACTATCTATCTATCTATCTATCTATCTATCTATCTATCTATCTATCTATCTATCTATCTATCTATCTATGGTATCTATATGAAATTGGTGAAAACAAACAATCAAATTCTCAAGCAAGTATAGACAATTAGGGCAAAGCAGAGAATTAATCTAATGCATCCAAAATCTAAAGAATTGATTCACTCATCAAAATGAAGTAACTTGCATGATTACGCAATGAGAAGTATGGAAACATAGAGTTGAGTAATTGAACCCTCACTAGGTGTGTATGCACTCTAATCACTCGGTGTTTAGGGTTCCAATCACTCAAGTCTCTTCTAATCATGCTTTCAAGGGATTGCTTTTCATCTAACAATCAACACAAGTGATGCATGAATGCAGTTATCATGAGAACTTATTGGGGTTGTAATGGGGTTAGGGTAAAAGTGGGATAGATATGGCTAAGTAGACTAAAATGGTTTGAATCCTTGATTAGTTTAAGTATCCACATCAACCTATATCAATCAAATTAAAACCAAATGCAATCCTAACCTTCCATCAATTCTTTCTTACAAACACTCATGTATGGCTTATCATTCATATCACATATGCATTTCTCATTGATTTTCTTTCACTTAGGGGTAACTTTCATTCCCTTTTTATGATGATGATTATTTTTTTTTGAAAGTGAACTGCATACGGTTCTAGTAGCTCATACATGAGTGTACCCATTTCCCAAAGTTTTCAATGAAATACCCAAGTTGCACATTTTCTTTTACTACCAAAAGTTTTCCAAAAGATTCCCCCACACTTAAATGAGACACACTCCTCAACCTAAGCTAATCAAGGATACAATCTAAGATAATTCATGGTTTTCCGCTTAAGGTTGTGATGTGCTAAAATCAAGAACAATGGGGTAAATAAGGCTCAAAAGGGGTTAACAATGGTAGATGCAAGGGTAAGGCTATATGGGCAAAGTAAGCTTTTATCAAAGATGGCCTCAATCATGCTCAATGCAATTCAATACATCAATCAATGGAAATAAAGAATCAAGCAACAACAAGATTACAATCATAGAAGAGATATATCACACAATGAACAAAGTTAGTGGTTAAGATGCGTAACCACTCAATATAGCCCAAAAACTCACAAGGTATTTGTTCTTTACTCTTCTATGTTCCATAAAGAAATAATTCAAGCAAGTTTGAAAATGGTTTTCTCAATCAACTCAATAGAATTCCCTTGACAAAATTCTTGGAAAATTTGTTGTTTTTCACCAAAATTATTTCCTATATGTATGTATGATGTGATGGATGCAAGATTTTTTCAAAACTTGCTAGTTCTTTTCCTAATTTTTAATAAGCAAAAAGTAACATGAACAATTAGGATCAAGATAAACTAGGCATAGGCTATTCACATCATCCAGTCACAATCCATATCTATACTATATATCAAGCAATCTAAAGATGAAATGTATATATACCAAGACTAAAAATGCAATACTAAAGATGACTAAAAGCAACTAATATATATACCAAAAGTACTAAGCAGTATGGAAAAGTAAAGTACTATCAATATCCACAAAAGCATAATAAAACTGAAAGTAAACTAAATGAGAGTGTTCAGGAGAGAATATTTACACTCAAAAATAGAAGATCCTCCCTCACACTTAAATTATGCACTGTCCTCAGTGCCAAAGGAAACAATCGGGAGAGGTCAATCATGTGAAGCTCCACCGCCTGGCGGTGGTGGGTGGCGGTGACGCTGGTAGACAATAAGGGCGTTGGATGGCGGTGTGGTGGTCTGTGCTCTCGGCTCGGCTACAACTGCCGGCTCATCAACTCTAGACTCCTCGGCTCTCTGCTCCTCAGCACTTTCAACCACTACCTCCTCAGCTCTCTTAATTACTGCCTCCTTAACTATGGTCTCCTCAGGTCTCCGCTCAGGTGGCTGGACTACCTGGCCAGCTTCAGCTGCTGGGTCCTCAGATGCAGGCTCTTCGGCTTCAGGCTCTGGTGTATCCGGAGGAGGTGGCCCAGGGTCTCTACCCTCAAACTTTGCCACTATCCACTGGAAGCGGCGAGCGTTACGGCACTCGGATCGACGAAGGGCCTGAAGGATGTCCCGGCATAACTCATATGGCGTCGGAGGTTGGGGTACGGGTGCGGGTGCTGAAGGCTCTGCTGCTGTTAATGGAGGCTCAATGGTCTTCCTCTTCTTTTGGGGCGGCCCGTCATAGTCTCCGTATGGCAGATACGGCTGCTTACTGATGTAGACAGACGTCTGGTCATTTGGGCGTCTCTCTACACCAGATAAGGATGCTAATCTGGTGATCAGAGATGGGAAGGGAACGTTGAATTTCTGTTGTAGGTTCACCTTCATCATCGACTCTCTGATAAGGGGAAGAACAGAGATCCTCTTCCCCTCCAGAATAGCCCATAGTAACACTGCCACCCGGATCCTAATATGCGTGGCATGTGTGCTCAGAAGGATGTAATCAGCAATGATCTGCTGCCAGATCCTTGCCTCCGGGTTGAGGTCTATGCACACAATGCTCGCAAGGACAGGTTGCTCGCCCTTGCTGTATTCCCATGTAGCCTCAGGTTGGCCAATCTTTTTCAGGACTGCATCCAAAGAGATTTTGCCCGTGGTGACGTCTGTCATTATTTGAGTATAAGCGTCCCTACCCGGAGGAATATGCAGAATGTCCAAGAGGGCCTCTAAAGCAGTATTAGAGGTGTCCAAGGTGACACCTCTTAAGAAAACGGTTTGGGCATCCCTCTTGAGGAGATTGGCGTAAAATTCCTTGACCTGGTGTTCATTTACTTCCACCGGGTTGGATTTTATGAATCCCCAATGATAAAAATTAATTCTGTCCAGTATTGTATCCGCATATTTCTCGGGCAAGTTAAGCTTCCTCTCATAATGAAAGACGCACTTTTCTAACTTCTTATATTATTCTTGGGTCTCGGAATTGACGAAAGTATATGGATGGTCACTGGGAGGCATGGGAGGAGGGTGAGCCAAGGGGTTGGCTTTCTCCTTTCCCTTGCGAACCATCCTGAAAAAGATAAAAATAGAATACAGCTCAGGTGGACAAATAAAATCACAGAAAGAAGAAGGATATAATCAAACAATTCAATTAAGAGCCAATCATATAAACAAACATCAAGCAATGGGAAACATGTAATAACAACCCAAAGGTCTAAAAGAAAATGAGTTCCCATGATCAAGAAACCTAAGTAATAAAGGAATGAATGAACAAACAATGAAAGCATACATAGGACTTAGGTGTATCGTGTCTGTGAATTGAGTTTTGAAGAATTTGATTATTGCAATTGTGCTTGTAAAATGAGAAGAGTTTGCAAAAGAAATTAGCACAAAAGGCAAAAAAATCAAAGTCACAGTGAAAGAATTGCATATTCATGTTGAGACACAGAAAATGACCGCATGTACATAGCCTTTTGGCCAAAGCAGTGCTCGCTTGAAAAACAAGGTGCATTGCTCAAAAAGATAAAGGCACAGGTTGCTATATAGATTGTCATTGATGTTAAAAATACATGAACATGCACTTAATCAATTCACAGAACCGCATTATATGTACTACTGCAAAGGGTACCAAACAGGTTTCAAAAATTTAAGTTTAATGCATGTTTGGTGTCTAAGCAAAAGGGAATGAGCAGTATGTATATGTCGCAGCAATTCAGCAAGCTATGCACTTGCAAAATGCATCAAACAGAATAAGTTTCAGCTTGTAATTGTAGTTCGATGTGTAAGTATGAATAATCAAATAAGTGCTCAGCTAATGAAATGTAACATGTGTAGGAACAATGAACACCAACAGAAGAGGCAGGGCTGTAAATTGCTGGTTCAAAAAGGTGTTCAATTAGAAACACAAGTACATAAAACAATTCTTTGCAGGAGACAGCCACATTCAGCAGAAAAATTTGCACAGGTAAGAATTTAAGAATGCGTAATGGAAGGAAATTCGAAACTCTTGCTGATCAGGAAAAGTTACTAAATAAAAAAATTCCATTGAAGCATTACATCAAGCAAAATATGTGCAGAAATCAGCATCATCAATCATGTTTCATTATGCATTGCAGCATTCGAAACCAAGCAAAAATAATAGTATGGAGTCTCAGACTCAGTAGCATTATCCAGTTTCAGCAACATTCAGTAATACTCAGCCAGCATCACAGATTCAATCCAGAAATCACAAGTCATTTAACCTAAAATCACCTAGTAACTAGAACAGAAACTAAAGGCAGAATTAAAAAGAGGCAATAAAGTAAAGCAGAAAAGAAATGGAACAGGGGAGGAAGAACAGGGGTCAAACCTGTAATGTGAAGGAGAAGGGATTGGAGGAAGGTGAGGGCGGGACGGAGGGGGGTGCAGTGGCACAGGGGACCGCAACTGCTGGTGGTTGCTCGGCAGACAGAGAGGTGCGGCCTAGGGCTGGCGCAGAGCAGGGCAGCACGAAACAGGGAGAGGGGAAGAGCAATGTAGAAGAAAGAGAGAAGAAAAAGGAAGAGAGAGATGGAGGGAGGGAGAGAGGTGACGGCGGCGGGGCTGGGCGGTTGGTTGTGGGGTGGAGGGACGAAGGGGCTGAGAGGGAGGGTATGTATGGTAGTGGTATGGCTGGTGGGGGGGGGAGGTTAGGTATGAGAGAAGAAGAAGAAGGGGTTGGAGAAAAGTGAGGAAATGAAGCGCGAGCCCCTGATATTTTCGAGTTAACGTTTGAAAAGTGACCTGTGCGGACGCACAAGGTCGTGTGCGAACGCACACAGGGGACAAAGAGGGGGTATGCGCGCGCACAGAGCTGTGCGAGCGCTGCGAGCAGGAGGTGAAACGCAACCTGTGCGGGCGCACCCTAGTGTGCGGACGCACAGGGGAGAAAGAAAGGTTGGGTGCATACGCACATCTTGTGTGTGCGCTGCGACCTGGGGATGTTATTCAAGCTGTGCGGACGCACATAGGGTGTGCGCTTGCACAAGGGACTTTTTTTTTTCGAAAGGTGGATGTGTGCGACCGCACGCAGGGTGTGCGGACGCATAGGAGGAAAAAGAGTGTTGTGCACACACACAAGCCGTGCGTATGCTGCGAACAGAGGGGGCTTTTGGGGGTGTGTGTGCGCACACGGCTGTGCGGACGCACAGGGATGGGAAAACAGGGGGCCTGTGCGCACGCACAAGGCTGTGCGGACGCACAGGTCTCTGTTCATGCAACAAAAATTTTGGCTCAAAGGCACCAAAATTGACATTCCAAGCAGGTTTTCAAGTTCTAAAACAGCATAAACTCCCAAAAACACATTATTTTACCAGAACTACTCAACCAACATAAAAATAAAACAACCAAACAAGCAAACTAACCAATTATTCATGAAACAAAAGCTAAAAGAGAGAAGGTTAGAAAGATATTACCGTGGTGGGGTGTCTCCCACCTAGCACTTTGGTTTATAGTCCTAAGTTGGACTTGGTGAGGAGATCCTTGCTAGGGCGGTTTATGCTTCCATTCCTCCTTGAATCTCCAACCAAGTTTGCCATTGATTTGACCTCCGGGGTCCCAATTAGGTTGCATCAAACTCATAAGAGACTTCAAGCTAGTAGCGAGGATCCTTAAGTATTGATTCTTGAAATTGATGCCCGGATCCTACACTTGAGTTCTTCTATCACCACTGACATGCTTGTGCATTCCCCGGAATCTACTAAAGTGACTCTTGCACCAAAATTGAGCTCCAAATGTTGGATTGGCTCTATTGATGAACTTCCCATTTCTTAGCCAATCAACATTCTTCTCTTCACCATCCACTACTCCAAGAAAGGTTCGAAGTTGACTATCCATTTCTAAAACGGCATATTGATGTGGGCCTAGAAATCTTGTTGGAGAATTCTTCACCCACTCAATTCGCTCTTGCACAACTAACTTCACCTCTTGGCAACTAATATCTTCTTCAACCTCTTTTGAATCTTCTTCATCATCACTCAAGTCAAAGATTGGAGGTTGTGTGAAGTCCACATCAACATCTCCTTCCAAATCTAATAAAGGAGGTTCACGAAGGTTATAGAAGTAATTACCCAAGTTGGACAAAAAATCTTGAATGATGAAATCCTCTTGATCAATTCCTATCCACTCTTCATTTATCTCCTCTTGCACTTCATGTGGTGACTTGACATCTTCTTCTTGATTTTGCAACTCTTCTTGCACTCCGCACTTTTTACTTGGTTCCACACATTCATCCACTAGAGTTTGTTGCTCGTGGCGTGAACGCAATAAAGCTAAATGACCCAAAGCTTTTGCTAAGGTAGACATGACTTACTCTTGCTTCTTCCGGAACTCTTGTTGCTCTTGAATGAGCACGAAAAATACTTCTTGTGTGGCTTGATCCATATATGAAGATGAGGATTGAGGCGATGAAGGTTGACAATCAAACGCATGAGGGTAAGGGTTTTGTATGTAGTGAGGGGGTGGTGTGTAAGATTGGTGACTATAAAGGCAAATGTTTGGGTTCCATTGGGGTGCATTGTGGCAATGGTGTGAAAAGACATTAAGAAAATATAAACAAAAACAAACAAACAACCAAAAAGAGCTATTTACACTATTAACATATTTACAACAACCAAAAGATATAACACCGTTTGCATCCCTGGCAATGGCGCCAAATTTGATGGAATGTCCAAATGCACGGGTTCGGATTTCACAATGAAAATAGGATTCGTCCATTGCAAGTATAGTCCAAACCCAACAATTGAGCATCAATCAAATAATAAAGTCAATACAAAACATAAACTGAAAGTAATAAAACCTCGGGTCGTTCTCCCTAGGAATGCAAATGAAATGTTACTTCTTTCGGTTGTGAAGAGGGAAAAAGGATTTGAAATCAAAGAACAAAAGATTAAAAGAACTTAAGCAATAAAAGAACTTAAACAATGATCAAAATTGGAAATTGATGGAAGCAAGGGAAAATAGGGTCAAAACTAGTGAAAATACTATAAATGCAAGAAAGAGCCTTGACTTGGGCATGAGCATCCAAGGAATCCTATCATTGTCATAACCACAACTATGGTAATTATCGTGAGTCAATCTCGCCTAGTCAACCCCAACCATCGAGGAGTAAGTCAAGCAAGTATAATTGACCTTAATCCATAAGTCCCAACTAACTTACCAAACTAGTTGATAAAAGGCTAGCGTCAATGGAAACAAGAGTCAACTAACTACCCAAGAGTTACCACTAAATGTCGGACATTATGACTCTAGTATCCTAGGAACTCAAACCACAAGCCAAGGTGGGAAAATCTACTCAAAATCTAGAGTTGGCATTTTCACAAATACCTTGTGTGCATAAAAGTAAGACATGGAGAATTACAAAGTAAATTGTAAAACTATAACTAACTATCAACAAAACCAAACATAAACAAGCAATCAAACATAAAGGAAGCATGAAATGTAAAATTCATCAAACAAAACTCCAAGAAACACAAAATTTTAATATGAATAAAGTAACTTGAACCAAGAGAAATTGAAAGTAAAAGTGCTTGAATCAAAGAGGAAATTGAGAGTACTTACAATTGATGAAGTAAAATCAAAATCAAAGCTTGCTATAAAATGCTACAATGGAAATTGATAAACCCTAAGAGAGCTTTCTATTCTACACTACTCCTACTCCTAATTACTATGAAAACTATGTAAAAATTGCTCTAATGATTTCCTCCCTTTGATAAGTGTTGAAGCCTCCTTTATATAGTACTCCAAAATAGCATTTCAGCCTTCCAAAAATGAGCCAAGGGCCTCCAAATTCGCGCAGCACGTGCTTCATTAATGAATTCACGTGCAGGGACCTGTGTGGACGCACACGACGCACAGACGCATGCGTCCGCACACGCGGCTGAAAATCGACCCGTGCGTACACACAGGTGTGTGCATACGCACACATGGATATTCTTGTCCGTGCGCGCGCACGCAGGGCTGTGCGCACAAACACTTTGCTGTGTGTGCTTTTCCTTATTTTCTTCATGTTTTCTCCCTTGTACATGCTTTCTTCCACTTTTGGCTATCCATTCTTGCCTTCAAGGCCTGAAATCACTTACAACCCATATCACGGCATCGAATGGCACAAAGGTGGGATTAAATTGCTCTATTAAAGCACAAAATTGTATGTTTTCACATTTAAGATCAAACTAGGGATTAAACACAAAAGTATGCTATTTTGGTGCTTAAGTGTGAGTTCATGTGCTAGAATCCACTCAAATTGACTCAAAATATACCATCAAATATGGACTCATCATTATGCATTTACCTTAATGCATTTTGCTTCTTGATCATATGCATCCATATGCTTATGGCTTGAATACTTTTGTGCTTCTTTATAGTTTGTCTCAACTTACAAGCCTACTTAAAGTATTTCAAGCACATTAGGATGAGTGAAGTGCATGCTTCTTTGTGACATCATTTTTATGCAAGTGTGTGTTCAAGACCGCATGTATCTTAGAATTCACACACCTATCTTTCGTTAATGTCACACTAATTCACTCACTCAATTCTAGTGATTTACCTCATTCCAACAATGTATGCTTCCTTGCTCTATATTTTCTTATCTCATGGTTTTATTTTCTGTTTTTCATGATCGATGCACCGCAAGCAAAAACGGAAGCGGAAGAAAAGAACACGCAGCAACCAGTTGATCTACCAACTGAAGGTGGCAATCCAGAAAGTCGCCGTACCCCCTTGCTCATCTTTGAGTGCACCGAGGACGGTGCAAACTTTTAAGTGTGGGGAGGTTGTCCATTTTGACGAATGGACTTTTGCTAGTAAAGAATTTCATAAAAATAATCACGTTGTAAGTATAGTTTCTAAACCAGTAAAGAATCCTTTCGTACAAAAGTTTGGTTGTCACAAGTAACAAAACCCAATAAAATTTATAACTGAAGTATTTAAACCTCAGGTCGTCTTCTCAAGGAATTGTAGGGAAGTATGATTTATTATTGGTTATGGAAAAGGGTATCGTTTGGGTTTTTTTGAAATAGAGAACAAGAATTTAAATGGCAAGAAAAATAAATTAATGATTAGAAAAACTCTTGGCAAGGTATGAGAACTGAAAATCCCATCCTAGTTATCCTTATCAGGTGTGATGAGAATTGTTTATTGCTCCTACTTAGTTAACCCTTACTAAATAAAGGAAAGTCAAGTGGACTAATCAATTTGATTCCTCAAGTCCTAGTCAACTCCTATGGAAAGACTAGCTTTAGAGGGATCTAAATCAACCAGCAAGAATTTCAATTTTCAATCAACAGCTGAGTTTGACAACTCAAGTGTCACCAATTACTCAACCAAAGCCAAAAGAGAGAAAAATATAAATTATTTATATCATAAATGGAAGAAAGCAATCATAAATCTGAAATACCTCAAATTGCATTAAATAGAATATTCAAATCTAACATGAAGAGTTCATAAGCCAATTTGGCTAAGTAATTACCAAGTGAAATAGAGAAACCAAAGCATTAGAATAAATAAAAGTAGAAGAGAAACATAAATTAAAGGAACATTGAACCTGGAACTTGAGAAGAAGTAATCCTAAAACTAAGAGAAATCCTAATCCTAAAACCTAAGAGAGAAGAGAGAGCCTCTCTCTCTCTCTAAAACTACATATAAAACCTAAAATTGTGAATTATGAATGTTGTTTTTATGAATAAATGGATTCTCCCACTTTATAGCCTCTAATATGTGTTTTCTGGGCCGAAAACTGGGCCAGAAACAGCCCAGAAATCGCTGGGAACGAATTCTGCCACGCTGATTTTCTGCAGAACGACGCATACGCGTGAATCACATGTGCGCGTCATCTATCCTCAGAACAACTATGACAAATTATATATCATTTTGAAGCCCCGGATGTTAGCTTTCCAACGCAACTAGAACTGTCTCATTTGGACCTCTGTAGCTCAAGTTATGGTCAGTTAAGTACGAAGAGGTCAGGCTAGACAGCTTAGCATTTTTTTTAACTTCTTGTATTCCTTCCACTTTTACATGCTTCCTTTCCATCCTCTAAGCCATTCCTGCCTTATAAATCCTAAAATCACTTAACACACATATCAAGGCATCAAATGGTATAAAGGGAGAATTAATATTTGGTAATTTAAAGGCCAAAGAAGCATGTTTTCAATCATAACACAAAATCAGGAAGGAAAATGTAAAACATGCGAATTGTATGAATAAGTGTATGAAAGATTGATAAAATCCACTCAATTAAGCACAAGATAAACCATAAAATAGTGGTTTATCACCGACCAATCGGAGATTGAGGGTGACAAATTTCTAATATCAACACTTTTGCATTTCATTTTAGGTCTTTTAGGATTTTCGTTGCATTTTCTTATTTTGCATATATATACATAATAAGCTTAGTCAAAATAATGAAAAATTTCAAGATTTCTATCTATAGGGAACCAATTGATTTGAGTGAAAATTCTTCATTAAACTTGCTTGAATTATATATATATTGTGAAACATGTTTTGAGCTAAGAACACACAACCTAGTGAGTTTTGAGCCTAATGGTGTGGTTACATCTTATAACCACTTATTTTCCTTCTTGTGTACATTATTCTCTTTCTATGATTGTAATCTTTGATTTGTTTGATTCTTTATGTCCATTATTTTGTGTATTCATGCATTTATATGATTGAGGCCATCATTTCATTAAGCTCACTTGCCCAAATAGCCTTACCTTTTATCTTCCATTGTTAGCCAATTTGAGCCTACGATTAACCCACTTGTTCTCAATTTTAGCACATTACAAGCCTTGAAGCGGAAAATAATAAATGTCCTTAATTTGGATCTTTGATTAGCTTAGGCTAGTGAGTGTGTATCATTTAAGTGTGGAAAATTTGGGACATTGGTTGAGGAAAAAAAAGGGTAGTTTTGTATTTTTGTTGTAAATATTGGGAATTGGATTCATACTCATGTATTAATCAAATGTACAGACCTTATGCATTGATGTTCTCGGATAATAGCTTGAAAGAAAGAAAAATGAGAAAAACAAAAGAAAAAAAAGAGAAAAGAAGAAGAAAAAAATAATGTGGAAAAGAAAAGAAAAAATAGAAAAAGAAAGAAAAAAGAAAAGAAAAGAAATAAAAGGGGACAAAATGCTCCAAAGCGAAGCTTAATAAAAATCAATGCATATGAGTTGTAATCAAGAAAAAGGAAATGCATGAGCATGTGAAGAAAAAGTGAGAAGAATGGGTAGTTAGGTTAGCTTTAAATTGTATAGGATGTCATAGGTTAGGTGGGAAGTTTAAGCTTATCAAAGATTCAAATCTCAAGCTCACCTGACCAATTATGTATCATGCCTTGACCCTGGCCTCATTACAACCTATGAAAATACCTCATGATACTTGTATGCATGCATGGAATAAATGTTGATTGTTAGAAGAAAAACAAATCTTGGAAAGCATGATTCGAGGAGAATTGAGTGAATCGACCCTAAACACTTGAGCGAATAGAGTGCAAACACATTCGGTGAGGGTTCGATTGCTCAATTACATGTTTTCACCTATGATCATCTCTTTTCATGCAAGTTCATAAAAATATTAATAACTCAATTCAATTGTGGATTAGACTTGCTAATCCTTAGCCCTTGTGTATATATGTTTCTTGAGGAATTGATTTATTTTGACCAAGTAATTACATTCATTTAGATAGTTGCATATAGTTTGCATTTCAATAAATGTTGATATCCTTTGTCTTTCTCTTGGTTTAAGCATGAGGACTTGCTTGGTTTAAGTGTCGGTAGGTTGATAAACCCCATTTTTAGGGTTTATCTTGTATTGATTTTAGGGGATTTTATCACCTTTTACCCACATTTATTCAATGAAAAAGCATGGTTTCATGATTCTCCCTTGAATTGTGCTTAAATGTGAAAACATGCTTTTAGACCTTTAATTTGATGATTTTTATTCACCTTTGATTCCACTAGATGCCTTGATTTGTTAGTTAAGTGATTTCAGGTAGAAAAGGCTAGGAATGGATCAAAGGAGTGAAGAGAAAAGCATGCAAAATGGAGAACACATGAAAAGGCCAAAGATTTGGATATATTCATCCACGCGCACACGCACTGTACGCGCACGCGTGGATCACAAAAATCTCAAGGGACGCGCACGCGTGCTATACGCGTATGCGTCGGTGGCCACATGTGGGGCCAAATTTGCAACCAACTTTGGCGCCAAAGTGCTTTAAAGGACCAAGGATTGAAGGGAATTCACATCTTTTGCTCATTCATTCACATTAGGATTAGGATTAGTTAGTTTTAGAGAGAGAAGCTCTCACTTCTCTCTAGGATTAGAATTAGGATTAGGTTTAGGTCAATAATCTTAGATCTAGGATTCAACTCATGCTTTCATCTTCTTCTACCTCTCAATTCCTTGTTGTTACATTCATCATTCTTATATTCTTTTGTTTTAATTTCCTTTATGTTGTTTCTGTGCTTTGTTGTAGATCTACTCTTGTTCCTTCTATTTTCTTTCAATTCAATTTGAGGTAATTCATAATAATTGTGTTCCTTTTGATTGTTGTTGTTAATTCTTTGTAATAATTATTGTTAGATTCTATTCTTGTTGTCAATTTGCTATGTTTTCCTTTTTGTGCCTTCCAAGTGTTTGATGAAATGCTTGGTTGGATTATAGTATAGATTTTTCTCCTCTTGGCCTAGGTAGAGTAATTAGTGACTCTTGAGTTATCTAATGCCTTTGTTGATTGAAGATTAGAAGTTGCTAGTTGATTTAAATGCCTCTAAAGCTAGTCTTTCCTTAGGAGTTGATTAGGACTTGAGGAATTAAATTGATTCATCCACTTGACTTTCCTCCATGGTTAGAGGTTAACTAAGTGGGAGCAATGGACAATTTGTCATCATAATTGATAAGGATAGCTAGGATAAGACTTCTAATTCTCATTCCTTGCCAAGAGCTTTTCTAGTTGTTAGTTTATTTTCATTGCCATCTACTTTTCTTGTTTCTTATTCCAAAAACCCCAAAACATACCTCATAACCAATAACAAGACACTTTATCGCAATTTCTAGGGAGAACGACTCGAGGTTTAAATACTTCGGTTTATAAGTTTAGGGGGTTTGTTTTAGTGACAAACAAATTTTTGTATGAAAGGATTATTGTTTGGTTTAGAAACTATACTTGCAACGAGAATTCATTTGTGAAATTCTAAACCGTCAAAAATCCATTCATCATCGCCCCTATTATCACTTAATCACTTCACTCACTAAAGCATCAGAAGCAATTCCTCAGCACATTCCCATAAAGAGAATTCTTTGTGTGTAGTTCTTTTTTTGCTTGGGAAAAGTAAGATTTAAGTTTGGTGTTGTGATGCGGGTGCATCATTGCCTGTTTTAGTTGTTATTTCAGTAGATTTTAGTTTAGTTTTCATACAAATTTTGTTAATAAATGAGTAATGGCATGAAGTATCATTGCATAAAACAAAATCTCAAGCATAGGTGAATTTTATCTAATATACAAGGGAAACATGATAAAATAGATCATACTAAGTGAACTTTTGATTTTTGAGTATTATTAGCACACTTAGTATATAAAGATGATCTTGTATATTACTTTGATGCATTTATTTGTTTGATGATAGGCAAAACAGAAGTAGAGGAAAGCGAGGAGGTAGAACCAACATTGGTGGCAAAATTGGAGAACTAATGTTGGTGGGAACATTGGTGAACGTTGGGGGTGAACCAACGTTGGTATGGAAAAATAATGAACCAACGTTGGTGGAAACGTTGGTGAACCAACGCTACCTCCAATGTGCTCGATAAAATGCATGGAAAAATCAGCAGCCACGCGTACGCATCACACACGCGTACGCTTGAGAAGTGAAAAATAACAATCCACGCGTGCGCGTCACCCACGTGTACGCGTTAGAAGTGAAAAATTGACAAGTCACGCGTACACGTCACCCACGCGTACGCGTGAGAAGTGAAAAATTGACAAGCCACGCATGCGCGTCACCCACGCGCACACGTGAGAAGAGCGTTGGCGCACCAACATTGTCTCCAATGCTCATACTAACACTAGCAACAAGGGTCACGCGTACGCGTTGTCCACGCGTACGCGTGACCGGGAAAACGTTGGTAGGAACGTTAGTGTGTTAACGCCAGCTCCAACGTTCCTTTCTTGGGAGCATTTTTCAACATGGGCAATACCATTAAAGGCCTTGATCATGCATTCACCTTTCAAGTAAGCAGATCCCATTAACATCAATCAATCCAAGGCACAAAAAGCATCCAGATTAGGAATTTTAATTCAATTATAATTTGCTCTTTTATTTCAGTTTATAAGGCTATATATAGGCATTAGTTTTCATAGAAAAAAGGAGGGGGGGGTT